>NW_027152196.1:367190-382567 GCF_004359215.1 Bremia lactucae | reverse complement strand
AGCCTTTCTGGCAAAAGCCACGGCTTCTTTTCAGGGGCGAGATTAGACATTTTACTGTCATCACTCCCCTGAGTGGTACCCGCTGAGGTAGGGGTACCACGAGGACTTTTCTTACGATGGCTTACGCCACCGTCGTCACCTTGCACAGAAACACGTGCAGGTGATCGTATGGGAGACCGTACGAAAGATCGTACGGGCGATGAGGGATCATCCTCATCGTCGGAACCAAATAGACTGTTCACACGTCTATCGGAATGAGCCGTCTCATTCGAAGGCTCATAATCAGCCGCCTGACGGGTATCAGGCGACTGTTCCATCCTCCCCGAGTCGGCCATTTCGTCCGACTCGCACTCATAATCGACCTCTAAAGAGGGGTCGTACTCACGTGGTGAATCACCACGTGCACTCGCAACACCAAGTGTTGTGCGAGTGGAAGACACTACGGTAGACGGAACGTCTACCGCAAGAGATAACAATGCGTCACCCGCGGCTGCACGAACCGCAGCCGAAGGTTCAGCGCTATCTTCACCCCGCATGAATTGTTCCTTCATGCGATGGAATTTAAAATGATGGATCTGACCAATCAAAAACATTTTAAAAATTAAGTGGTCATTTAGCGACCACTCCACCTAATGACATTCAGAGTGATTGTCGTTTAAGGGAGGGGTGATGTAACGGGGTGTATCGTTACATGAAATTAACACTAAAAGGTTGTTAATTAATATTATCTAAAAGGTAGATAATATTTGGAGGAAATTACTTTATATAGTAATTTCCTGAATTCTTATCCATAAATAGGTATAGACCATTATGTCTATTTATTCCGCAGACTAATCAGCTGTAGAAGTAATCAAAGAGAGTTACTAGATAAGATAGATAAGAATTCATTTACATGTTTAGTACTAGTTTATAGTTAAGACAACATTTACAAAGATAGATTAACAAGACACTTAACTATATTAATACAGTTTTCATTTTACACTCTTAAGCTAACTTGCCTTAAGAGAAGTCTTCCTCTACACGTACAGTGTACGTCACCTAACGAGAGGCACCACTCACATCTGAAGCAGTGTGAAGTGGACTTGTACTGAAGCAGTACAAGTCGCAGTGCCCGTTACAGTAACGATTGGCGGGGTTATTTGAGACGTAAATCAATCAGTCAGTAGATCTTATGTCTTATTGCATCAATATATCGAATTTTGGTAATATTGGAACTGTTAAAAACAAAATTAATAAAGATAATAATAGTGTACTTTTTTATTTTATTTCTTCTTGGCCAATAACCATTTGTAATATACACACTAAAATTTCCATCTTTCAATTGCGCCGTTGTAAAAGGTTGGTAAAGCTAACAAATGTTTAAAACCGTGCAAAATCAATAATTATTCTTTTGGATCGTCTTGCGAGGGTCAAAGTACTGGCACAAATACGATTTAAATTTAGTTTGAACGTCTAAGGAGAACAGTTCAGGAAAGATAGCGATAATCTATAGTGCCACCTCTGCCACTTCAAACGCCTTCAAGGCACGTTGGAGTCGGTACAGCGCTTCCGCGGCTGTGGGACGATCCGTGGGATCGACAGCTATACACTCTTGCGCAAGCTTCAGTAGCTCTTCGGGGCAGTCGCTTGAAAAGTTGACGCGTAACCTCCCTGCCGCGACCATCTGGAGCATATCGGGTTCTGCGGGTTTGCGTACCCCCGGGGTATTGAAATTCGCATACGGCATCTCATGCGTGTCGAGCTCACTAAGCAGCACGCCAAATGAAAACACGTCGGCCTTATTGCCATAGTGCGCACCCATCATGACCTCAGGGGCCATCCAAAGGGACGTGCCCACGGCATTGGTCATGCGATCGTCCGAACGCTCTCGCGACACCCCAAAGTCCGTGAGTTTCGCATGTAGCTCCGACGTGAGCAAGACGTTGCGAGACTTGAGGTCACGATGCAAAATATTAGGCTCACACGAATGAAGGTACGATAGTCCGTTCGCAACATCAAGCGCAATCTGAATTTTATCGTAATCAAAGCCCTTGGGACGAGCACGACTGTCGAGCCACTGATTAAGCACTGCTCGGAGGTCCCCGCCAACTACATATTCCGTAACACAGGAAACGGAACTAAGGGAATTCCACGCAATTC
Source organism: Bremia lactucae (assembly GCF_004359215.1). NCBI lineage: Eukaryota > Oomycota > Peronosporomycetes > Peronosporales > Peronosporaceae > Bremia > Bremia lactucae. Next base: position 380,428 of record NW_027152196.1, on the reverse strand, counting down.
CAAGAAAGCGCACAATACAAGGATGGTCGAGTTTGGCCATGACTTTTGTCTCGCTAAACAAGGCCGTGATCTCGGTCGTGTCTTGCGCTGTTTCAGGCAAAAGCGTCTTTACGGCCACGGTTTCCCCTTGATACGTTGCAAGAAAGACTTGACCAAAGCCTCCACGCGCAATGAGTTCCTGAATCTGAATTTGATCCAATGGAATGCGCGCCGCGACAAGCACCGGGTCATCCCAAATTCCGCTCTTGTGTACCTGTCGTCGTGTAAATGGATCCTCGCGAGCGACGGTGAAGATCCCCGACGTTCGCGAGATTAACGGTTCTTGTTGAAGATGCCGTTTCTTTTTGCTACTGAGTGTGCCAAACGCTCCGGGGGGCTCGAGTTTGGCATTATGTAACGAAATAGTTTTAGAATGTATAAACTTTGAAGGAAGGTTGTTTTGTTTGTCGGATCGTCGTTTTCGTATGATTAACACAGCAATCACGAAAAAGAGACAAACGAGGCCGATTAGAAGACCAAAGACCACGCTTCCCGACATGATATTCGAGGACGTGGAGGCCGCGACCGATGTATTTGTGTTTGAACCAGAAGTGACTTTCGAATTGACTGTCGGAGGCGCAGCGTTGGTGTCATTCCGTGGGACTGCGGTGGGAGAGTCGGGAGTGACGCTCGTGACGAGAGAGTCTTTTGTCGAGGGATCTCGCGGTGGATCTGTGATTAAAAAGACGTCATTATCCTGCGTGGTTCTAGTGTGCAGACGATGCGGACTCGGTGGCTCGTGTTCGCTGGCAATTTCTTCTTCGGGGTTGTCTACTTTTCGGCTCTTGACTTTGCTCACGACGTCCTATAAAATGAATCCGGTGAATATACATGAGATATACGTTCTAAGAGGGTTTGAAGGGAGTTACGGCAGAACGCACATGATACTTTAAAGTCGACTCGTGCGAGTACTCGTTCATGCTTCCGCGTCGAAAAGGAAGAAGTAAGACTGAGAGATGAATCGATCTGAAAGACGTTAGTGCCGATCGTCCACCTCTATCCTACGTGTCTACGTACTGTACCGTCGCGGAGAACCTCCGTTTGACAGGCAGCAAGTCCTTGTCGGTGATCCGGATAAACAGATGGATACAAAAGATTGCAAGAGCAAGGCCAGTGCTTTTACTTAGCGTCGTCAATTCGAGTGGAAAAGACAGTTTGAAAAACGCCTTTGGCCTCCTTGTCGCCTCGTTTTTACGACTAGGTCTTTTCTTTGTCGAGTCAAATCGTCACATCTGGTGGCAACTTATTGAGTCTAATTACCAAAAGTCGGAACAAAGCACGGCCTTGGAGTGTGTTCACGACAAACTTATGTTCCAGCGTCGCACGTTGGTCCTTCCTTGTCCTTGCGACATGGCGACTCCCATCGCAGGTTGTTTCAATTCCCGCGGCTTTACACCAGCATACGCTAAAGATCAGACACACTAAGTTGCACTACGGCAGCTTGCTTAGAGGAAGAGCGCGCGTTTTGCTTTCTCTTCGCCACATCCAGTACTCGCCACAATGTGGGAGATGAACGCCCAGACTGCATTAGCGCTAGCGCATCGCATACAGTGCAGTACTCTCTGTCGCAACAATGTTATTGTATTGAAGTCCTCGAATCCGCTACGAAAACAGAAAGCATACAGATTACCTCACGCCTTGCAAATGTTGTAAAGGTTATTAAAACGACTTTTTCTTGCGTCACACTGCGTGTCAAAATTGTTTGAATAACGATAGGCGACTTCCATTGCGAGGTATTTCTTTGCGACGTCACAACACAACTTGAGCGGCGCACAAATTGCGGTCTTGCATAATTACCTTTCACGGCCTCTAATAAACTGGATTACAGCATGAGTTGGACCAACATTTATAATGAAATTAGATCTCCAAAAAATATTTATTTGTAATCTTCGACAGTTGACTAGTGTGTTATAAGTATGACCCCAAAAACGATGAATGACAGACGATTGCAATTAGTTGGAGTTGAATATGGCATGCACAATCCATCTCATACACTTTATCTAATTTTTATTTAGGCAATGCCGATAATTATTGGACTGTCTCGTATTGTTTTGGAGAGGCACCACAAACGCACACGAGCAACTAGTGGTAAAGTTGTCGAGTCCAATGAACGTGCGCGACTGTAATGTACGACATTGTTTAGGCTATCGCCAAAAAACCACACAAGAGAAAAATATTGAATAGGCTTTGCTAATCTGTATAATAGCAGATAGCCCTATTTCACACGGGAATGGGGGGGGGTATATGATCAAAGTATCAGTCTGTGATTCTTGCAATGCATGTCGTACATGAATGCCACAATAGGCCAGTACAAATCTTGACGCGGTACACAGGCAGTGGAACTGATCAAGGTATTCGTGACTTCGCAATATTACCACAAGAAGATATATATTCAATAATTAAAAGGGGGCAAATAGTTTGCATTAATATAAAGTTTGCAAGACATAATGACGTCAAGGTCGCCAAAGATACCTGGCCGGAACTTGCCATTGATATCACAATTACTATTAACGTTCTATGCTGACTGGATTTTAAGGGACATTGCATAAAAATTATATTGTAGATCTTGTCTTCACAAACGTTGAGAGAATTTTAAACGAGAACAAAAGTAAAAGTCATGTCAAAAGTGTCGGAGATTTTAACAAGTAAAAATGCTGCGATTGGTTGCCACGAGCTGCAGTGTTAATTTTCTTAAATGGCAGAAATTGGATAGACTCTATCGTTCATGCAAGCCTACTTGAATGCCACAAGAAGGTAATTAGCTTGCGTGTTTACCGAAGAGCAATAATTGGAGTTCCTCCCACTAAAATCAAGGATGCAAAGTGCTGGTCTAAAAATTAAATCTGCAACGTCAAAATAGTCGTTCAAAAATTATAATTGTATTGTATATTCTGTTGTGAAGAGGTAATTACCATTCCTTAGAGGCGGCATCGTATAACAGTATTTTACCCAACTAATAATTAAGCCATCTGTCTGATCCATCTGTAATCATTTTTAATAAAGTTTGGATGTCAGATATGAATCCAAAACATTTATAATAATTTTGTGGAGAATTAATTTCAAGAAAGGTTCAATAGGAATAGAATTTTTATGTTATCTTTAGTCAAGAGCTAGTCTTTCAAGCGCTTTGCCCGTAAAAGAAGTCTTAAATCAGCCAAGTGCCAAAAAATTGATGCTTTACTGCAAGCCATACTGCTACTTTTGCTGCAGCTTTTTACATTGCTGACGTTAATTTCACGGATAATAATCTGGAAAAGCAAGCCAGGTCTACTCTTTTAGATTCCATCTGTCAGGATTATTCTGTCAATTCGCTGATGGCGGCGCCCATATTCAGTACATTCTTTCTCATGATAGCTGTGAGCAGCTCAGGGTCATTCTGTAACACCCGATACACACCCAAGGCGTCGCGGCCCTCAACTAGGTGCATCCGAATCCGTGCTGCGTCACCCTCATGCTGTCTCAAATGCAGCAATTCTTTCGCATTATACCGCAGCTTTCGGCCGATGCTGGGCTCTGGGAACCTCCTCGCAATGCGCAGTACGTCCCGGTAAAGCGCCAGTACCTCTCGTCGGAGACCACATTGTGACATTTATTTATTGGAATGAAACCTTTTTTAGTGCAAAATGATGAACATAATATTCTATTTATAAGGAGCTTTTATGAAAGAGTGAAAAAATTGAAAGATACTTTCTGTATGATGGTACTCAATCCCTGTCAATCTCACTTAAGAGCTTTGCATAAAATCTGAGTTCACGTTGTGGTGATAAAAACTCATAATATATCACAAAAATACTAAAATTGTGTGCTTCGGAGTGCTGCTGTACATTCGTTACGCAATATTTTAAACAACAAGAGGAATAATGAAGGAGAGTAATTTTAGGGAATGTCTAGACCCACCCCAGATTTTTCCTAAACTCAACCCACCAAAGTTTGAGGTAGTTCGATTGACTAAAGTAATCCAACTTGTTGCTAAGGTTGGTTTAGACATCCGCTGTAATAAAATGCTTATTTACTTTTTGAGAGGGTCGAATGTCCGCTGACGAACGTGGCGGGCACCTTTAACTAGTACTGATAAGTACTATTACTCTTTACACTGATTACAGTGTAGGGAGAGTGCCTCCACGCTTCACGTACACAAGAGTACAGAGAAAGTACTTTAGTAGCTAAGGGTCTTTAGCTACCATAGTTAAGTCAATGGATTCGAAATAGTAAAGATAAAACTGTATTAATTTGTTGAGTTTCCTACGTAACGAACTTCTATCCACTACTGAGCTAATTATTTTATTTTCTAACTATATAGGCGGGCACGTCTTAATGCGGCCACGCTCTACTGAAGCACACACCCTAGCACATCAAGGAAGCGGTTGACTATCTACTCTTGCGTGCAGTGAGGTTGTTGTGGTGGGCGCCTTAGCGACCTAATCCAACGCACTAAGTTCTCTGGTAGACGTGCCGTCACGGGAGCGGTATTCCGGCTCCTCGTGCGCACTTACCAAGTAGGAAGTAGTTTTCAGGCTGATTTATATTATATCTTATTGAAAATTGAATTCCAACTTTAACCAATCTTTAAATGCCATCTCTGTAGACACACACTGATATTTATTTAAGCGTACATTTCTAGACACCTCGCGTAACAAATGACTAGCCGTCATCCCCGCTAATGTGAATGCACTCGTGTGTATCACATACACAAGGGTGGCTCACAATGTGAACCACTCCCAACAACTTCGTGGTACCTCCAGGGAAAACAGAAATTGTATTTTTAGGTAGGGTGGCAGCACTTTATAGTTCTTTTTCCCACGCTAAAGCGTTCATTAATTTTGCGACCATTTCGGTCAGCATAGTCTTTTTGTTTATCCTGTGTGCATGCCATCGCATCACGGACTTTTCGTGTGATGGCTAATCGCTCGCTCACAAAGCGCGTTGAGCCTCGCTCCCGCTTTTAATATCAAACTCGCCTATGACACCGCCGAGAGGTCGGTCATAGGACGTAGTTTTATTAACCACTGCTAACCTGGCAAGGTCACTACAGCAAGTTTCTGTCGTTGAGGTGATACCCTCGCGGGTCATCGTCATTTTGACGAAACTATGTCCCTCATTCGCACCGAGCATAGTGAGGGTCCCTCCCCCCACTAAGACTCGGGCTGCGCACAAACGAGACTGGCGTCCGAGGATGGCGCAGTCCGTTAATATAAAACGGTGTCTCACCCGTACTGGCTTGGACACTGTTATGTATAGCGAACTCCACAAAGGATAATGGCTTGCTCCACTCTTTGGGAGGCGCACGGTGTTTCACTTGTATATGCAAAAAGGATTTTTAAAGCTGGGGCAATTAGGGTTGTTACCCTTTTTGATGAAAACTAAATAAAGTTCCGGCAACTATTGTTCACGGAGCTACAATTGAAGTTGTGCGTAAGACATCCGCCACGACACGATTGGCACGTTCTGTTTGGCCATCGGTCGTTTGATGATCTACGGTCGACATGAGGAGCTTAGCACCTAGCATTTCAAACACATGTCGCAAAAAAACAGACATAAAACCTGTATCCCGGTCCGATACTATGGACTCGGGCATTCCATGTAGTCGGTAAACATGATTTAGGAACAAGAGAGCTGCCTCCTTCCCTGTGGTTGATGTTTACATGGTGCTAAATGCCATATTTTGCTCAGTCTATTTACAAAGACGACGAGCCCCGTTCGACCTTTATGATCGGGCGGCAGGCCAAACACGAAGTCCAGACTTACTGACTTCCAACAGTTGGTTGGAATTGGTAGCGGCTTCAGTGACGCACAGCTGGACGGTGCAGGCTTAATACATCTTTTGCCTTTGGCATCTGCTTGTTCATATTGTTTGTCTTGGCTATCAGCCATCGTATCCCTTACATGTATTAAGATACTAAATTGCGTCACGAGAAACTCGCTTACTTGTTTCCGAACGGTAACAGGGCTGATATCAGCAAGCCTATCGGCAAATTCTCCCCCCCTAAGCCCTGAACCACGCAGTGGTATCGTTAATGGAACGCATGGGTGGATGAAACCGTTGACATAGAACGGAGTATAGCCTGTAGATGCATGTACAGCGTTATTTAACGAAAACTCCACCACTGGGAGCATGGAGCTCAGCACTTTGGTGTCTGAGCACACACACTGCGTAAAACATCTTCAATGACGCGATTGAAACGTTCAAATTGACATCGGGCTGCGGATGGTCCGCAGTGGACATATCCAATCTGGTTTTAAGCACTCGGAATATTGATTTCCAGAATTTATTCGTGAAACGGGGGTCCCGATCAGAGAAATTGCCAGCGTTGTTGTACATTCGCCATCAATGGAACCCGGCACGGTTGCTAAGTGAGCCATTTGCTCAATCGGTCAACAAAGAACACTATGCCGGAGTTACCGGCTGAATGTTTCGGTAGACCGAAAAAAATTCATACTAATGGACTCCCAGCAACCTCTGGGGACGGGAAGGCTCGCCAGTGGTGCAGCAGCATGCGCCAAGTCGTCACTCTTCTCATGCAGCGGGAACATACCCGTGTACCGAGTGATTCCGCTTATTTCGCCTTAGAAGCCGTCGTGATCGGTCCCAGCACGTCCATACACATGAGTGAAGTCATCCACGCGGCGACTGTTCCTTGCAGCGAAATCCTCCCTACCATGCTTTGCGGTTGCACACACGTCGCACATTCTACCAGCGTATACGCACTCTTCGCTGATGCTGCAATCCTTTATCAACTTGTTCATTATTGAAAATGACACACGTCCGAGCCGATGATGTCATAGATCTGCTCCGTCCTCAATGACGTGGCATTCGACACTTGTATCGACGTTGAGTAACATTCACATCCCTCGTCGCGATCCAGTCGGAACGACGTGGTCCCCTTTCGTCACGATGCATTCTTCTCGAGTCATTTCGATCTTCCTCGTCCCGCGCGCAGCTGCCATTGTCCGTGAACATATATTCTTGTTGAGATCTTAAACATTATGTGCGTTTTCAAGTCGCGCGCCCGTCCATTACTTGCCATTCCAAACGCGCAGAGCCACTAACCCATGTACAAATAGTGTAAGCCGCACGCCATTCTTTGAACTTGACACGATGCGTGCTGTCGTAGTTTCAGCGTAATCGGCAAAAGCTTCTCGGTCTTTGGACATATGTGGTGTCGCTCCATTCTTCATGATTCAACCTTCGCTCGTGCTTCCTTCTACGGCATAAATGCCACTTTCAAGTGGTCTTCGTTGCTTTCGCAACTTGCACTTGACTTTGTTTAGCAGTCCCGCACGTAGCGTCCGCGCTTTCCACAGCTAAAGCACTGGACATAAAATATTTTTTATCTGCGCTGGCTACCGCCTTTCTTTCCTCCGCGCCTCTCTTGACATCTATATGTGAAGCGCCTTCTCTTCCTCAATATGCGCCGAATGTCTCTTGCACACCTTTTCGGCGATGCAGGGGAAGACTTCTCTTTAAGGCAACTTACTTAAAGAGGGTTAAATGAAAACTGTGTTAATATAATTAAGTATCTCTTCTTTCTACTTGTAAATGCTAACTTAATTTTAAACTAATACTAAACATGCAATTGAGATCTTATCTGTCTCTCTCTTTGTTTACGTTTACAGCTGATTAGTCTGCGGGATAAATAGATATGATGGCCTATACCCATTTATGGATAAGATTTCTGAACATTACTATATAAAGTAATATCCTACAAATATTATCTACCTTTTAGATAATATATTAAATTACAACCTTTAAATGTTAATTTTATGTAGCGATACACCCCGTTACATCACCCCTCCCTTAAACGACAATCACTCTGTCTGTCATTGGATGGAGTGGTCACTATGTGACCACTTAATTTAAAAGGTTGTTGATTGGTCAGATCCATCATTGAAGAACAAATTCATGCGGGGTGTTGATAGTGCTGCGCCTTCGGCTGCGATTCGTGCAGCCGCGGATGACGCACTATTATCTCTTGCGGCAGACGGAACGTCTGCCGTAGTATCTTCTACTCGCGCAACACTAGATGTTGCGGGTGCACGTGGTGATTCACCACGTGAATACGACACCTCTTTGGAGGTCGACTACGAATGCGAGTCGGATGAACTGCCGATTCGGGGAGAATGGAACAGTCGCTTGATAGACGTCAGGCGGCTGACTATGAGCTTTCAAATGAGAGGGCTCATTCTAATAGACGAGTTAATAGTCTATTTGGTTCCGACGATGAGGACGTTCCCCATCGCCCGTTTAGCGTCCCGTACGATTACCTTCACCTGTTTGTGTGCAAGGTGACGACGATGGCGTAAGCCATCGTAATAAAAGTTCTTGTGGTACCCCTGCTTCAGTGGGTACCATTCACGGGAGTGACGACACTAAAATGTCTCGTCTTGCCCCTGAGAAGAAGCCGTGGCTTTTGTCCGAGCAGCTAATTAATAGCTTGTCTGGAGAGACTACTCCACACAATAAATATCCCTTATTTATTGCGACAAAGCTTCAAGGCCTTGATCCCAGCGCGAAGAACTTTCGCGCTGAGGAAGATTTTTATCTCGATGCTTTCCTTAAGCATCGATGGTTTAGTGGCAACAATAAGCGAGATAAAGTCTCGCTTATGCAAGCTTGGAGCGCGTTCATTCGCAGTGTCAAAGACATTGGACGCGAAGCCTGGCTTCAAAAACTTAACGCGAATCGCGTAAAGTTTGAGAAACGAACTCCAACTGGTGCAAAGCAAGAATTGCATCGGTTGTCACGTGAGGCTATCTTCCATGCCTTACGTGGGGTGATCCCTGTCCGTGTTGTGTTGACAACTCGAAGAGGGTAAAAGGGGATGTATATATCCCCTCTCTTCGCCCTGGGGAAGGGCTTGCATCTCTATTGAGATACGGGATGCGATTGACGTTTTGCAATTGATTTACAGGCGCCAGGGGCGCGTGTTTTTTCCGATGGGCCTTCTGATCCATCCGATGTGTCTCGTCATACTGAGGGACGAGGCCCTCAACGTCAACAATCGGCTGGGAAACTCGTTCCCAGCTGTCATGCGAAGGTGGATAATTGCGCCAGCGAACCAGATAACTCGTTCGCTGCCCCTTCACATCACGGTGGTTTAGAATACATTCACAAGGAAATGTTAACTACCGTGGGAATTCACCAATGGTAGTGGCGGAGGAGGAAAAATTAGATCCAAATCTTGTGTCGGATCTAGAGTCGAAGATCGACATACTTGATCGCTACCTCCATGTATTGGTGAAGAACCTTAAACACGAACGCGATAAACGTCATTTGTTAAACAGAAGGTGCAGACTCACTGTATTTGACGGTTGGAAAACCGTTCGAACAGTGCTACTAAAATTTGGAGTGATGAGCTGTCGTCAGCTCATCGCGGTTCGGAGGATGTTCGGACCCGACCTGAGATTCTCCAGATTCAACATGAATATTTGGTTCGTGGCCACAAGAATCATTTAGGGATTCTTAAAAAGGGTGGTCAGATCCGTCCTCTGAAGAAACCGCGAACTAATGGTACAGGCGGAGCCGACCAACATAAAACGTAGGATGCGAACGCATCCTACGTGGCAATTCTATTGTGTACGCATTGCCTCTGCGATGCAGTACACGGATAGGCCCAATGAACTTGGGTAGTAATTTACTGCTACCCACATTAGTGACTAAACGCTTAGGTAAGTTTACCGTAGAGAGTAGCACTAGGTCAATTTTTTTAAATGAAATAACATTTTTGCTCTTCAATGTTTGGCTGTATTCCGTTTCTGACGGTAGCAATGAAATCCTGTACGAAACGGATAACTGATTTTCGCACCAGAAAAAATTCCTCTGCTGACTCATTTGTTGTGTCTTTTCCAGTGCGCTTTGTGCGCACTGCCATGATATTTTTACCACCTTCGATGTCGATTGCTTTGACATCGACATCATTCGCGTCGTTGGTAGCTTCGACGCGTGATGAGCATGAGCCAGAATTTTTTTTTGCTCGTGCGAGTCCACCCCCCTAAACTAGAAAATCCCTCTAATTGGGTGATTAGACGCATGCATTAAATTCTTAATAGCGAATTCGACCATCGGTAAAAACTCGCTTTAATTCGAATGCGATTGGACGTAACCTCAACGTATCTCTTCGAGCACGCGATTTACGCGTTCTGTTTGACCATCCGTTTCTGGGTGATCGGATGTTGACATAGTCAGCCGTGTTCCGAAAGATCGGAACACGGATTGCCAGAACTCCGCCGTGAATCGTGGATCTCTGTCCAAGACCAATTTACGGGGTAAATCGTGGAGTTTGAATACCGTGTCGATAATGACACGGGCACAACCCGGAGCCGCGATCGATTCTGGTGTTGCAGCAAGATGTACTATCTTGCTGAATCTGTCTACAAAAGCAAGGATTCCATTGTTTTTGTGATCGCCATTGGGAAGTCCGAAGACGAAGTCCATAGATACGGACTGCCAACACTCTGCCGGAATTGGGAAAGGTTGGAGAGGTACACGAGATGAAGGGATAGGCTTCACCCGTTGACATACCTCGCAAGCACGAATATACTTGCGCACGAACTGATACTGGCGGGGCAGTAAAAGTCGCGACTTACTGTGAGGTAAGTCTTCTCACTTCAACGATGCTCACTTGTTGGCGCATCGTGACACTCATACATGATGCGCAAGCGCAAATAATTGTGAGTGGGACGACGACATGTGGAGGGTCACCGGTAACGGCTGTGTAATACAATAAGCCGTTGCGTGTTGTGTATCGATCGGATGACGATCGATTTAAAACTGGTAAATCTTTAAAAGATTTATTGGATGGATTCATCAGATGATCCGTTAAACGCAGAAGGATCTCATCTTCTGCGTAGGCTTTCTTCATGTCATTGTAACGGGGCTAGAACAACCCGTACTAAGCTTACACTATTTCTAACCCTTTGAGGAAGCCTCAAAGCCCAAGTCTTAGGTGCTTAGTATTTTTAACTCTGTTTTATATTTTGTCTTTTAATCATCCTAAGTACGAATGGTTCTCTTGGACTCATGGGAACCACTCAATCTACGCGCCTATGTCTAATTGGCTAATAATGGGACTGAGCCCATTAAACCAGCTAAAATACGACGTGCTACTTTCGCTACCTCGGAAGTAGCACCCCTACTTAAGTAACATGTAAACTTAATCGAAACTACTTATGTAACGGGGCGGCCCATTACATCACCCCTTTCTCAAGACAGCACTCACACACCGTGAGGGCTCAACTACAAGACCCTAACGGCCGCTTAAACCAAACAATGACTGAAGACGCGAACGCTAACACCACAGCACTCCCGCGCACTGTCAGCGGGAGTTCGATAGACCACGTGATGGATCAGCACCTGATCCCTTGTGCGCTATTCGACTTGTCCGGAGCTCGAGCTCCGGACTCTCTTGAAATGATGCAGGATTACTTCCGGCGTTTCCGTGGATTACGCGGGGAGAGTCTTGATGGCATCTCGTACGAGTCGCTCCAGCGTTCTTGGTGCGTGTTCATCGGGCGGTGAAACCGGATGCGTGCAGACCGAAGGAGATTTCAGCAGTGGCTTGCTAATCGCGAAGATATCCACGCCAAACACTCAGTCGGTGTGCTGCGCGAGAAGGTATGCGAGAACGCGTGGAACGTAGATCGACTCTGCTACGTTCACGTGCACGAATCTTGTAACTCCTGTGACTCGTTGCCTCGTCCAACTCACGGAACTTGGCAACGACACGTCGCTAAGTATCCACTCAGCGAATATGAACAGCTCTGAATTGGACGGTATGAGCGCAGCTTGATAGAGCACAAGACTGCGGTTAATCGTGGCGCGGCACGCTGGTGACACCACTCGCGTTCTCGGGTTCGTGGTGCCACGCGCTCGCCACGGCGTTCTCGTTCGCGTGGTCGTGGGGACACACGTTCACCACGACGTTCTCGTCGTCGCTCTTCCTCTCGTCGTCGTGGTGATGTTTCACCACGACATTCTCGCAATTGCTCTTGGTCTCGTAGTCGTGGTGACGCTTCACCACGACACAGTAGTCGTTCGTCTCGTCCTCGCTCACAGTGAGAACACTCAGGTCGTCGACCAAATCTGAACCAAGCGTATGCACGAACTTGTATGCCCGAACGACGTCTGGAATGTCTCGAAGGAGCAAAGAGTGCGGTTCCCACGTATCCTGCTCGGGTGGAAACCCGAGCCAACGTACACGATACTTGTGCGCGGTTTGAACCGCGCGCGCATGGATTCGCGACGATGTCGTTTCACGACGAGGGTCCTCGTGACCCAACAAACGTTCCACGATCCAGCGCTTCTGACCTTCCGCGTCCACAAGTGGTGGTGGGCCCTCGCGATGGTAATGCTGGCGTCCTGGTTGCCCAGGACGATGTAGATGCGGCTGTGAACAAGGCTGCTGATGCCTAGCTGGAAGCTGAAGCTGCCCTTGATCGAGCTGCGCGGGCTGACAGAACAGCGAGCGGGATTCGACAGTCGAACCGCGAGCTGCTTGAACGGATGCGGAACCTGGAACGCCAGGTTCTTGGGCACGCGCAGACTGGTACGCAGCCGCGTCCGATATCGCTGGCGCGTCCAGCAAGGCGAGAGGGAAGGTCGACCTATGAGCCTTTGACTCCGAGGACGGAGCCAACCCGTGAAGCGTAGCTGGACGATGCTCCTTGAGCCGCCCGACGTAAAATATCGGGTGAAGTCGCAGTGACGAAGGGATGTCCAGCGTGTATGCGTTGCCGATTGCGTTGAGTACCGCAAATGGGCCGATGAAACGTGGCGCGAGATTGCTCGCGCCGAGATTGGTTACTGCAGAATCTCGTAGGTCTTCAGTAGATAACAATACACGATCACCCTTCTTGAAGGTACTCATGTTTTTTCTGCCACGTTTGTCTGCATTCGCTTTCTGTCTATCCACTGCAGATCGAAGAGTATCGCGTACAAACCTCGTGATGTCTTGACGTTGGAGTATAAACTCTGACACAGCCATGTCATCAATTGGTCGCGCCGATTCAATCGGCGCGTAGTTGGCTTGCGGTCTTCGCATACCCGAAGAAGGGTCAATCAGCGTCTGGGCAGCCCATTGAGCTTACGGGGACGCCACGTCAAGTGGCCTCAAAACAGAGGACTTCACCTTGGATTGGGTGACAACATTCGCGCTCAGACAACCGTGAGCTGCACTGGACCGTTGTTTACCACTATTACCCCC
>NW_027152196.1:354401-365403 GCF_004359215.1 Bremia lactucae | reverse complement strand
TTGTTATCCCGCATGACTTGAAACACCTGCTTCAGGTGTTGAAGGTGAACTTGGACAGCACTGAGGTTGCCCTCAGCGCGACTGTGGACAAAAATGTCATCGAAGTAGCTAGGAGCAAAGTCTCGAAGCGGTCTCAACACTTGAGATACCATGCGATTGAAAGTGGCTGGTGCGTTCTTTAATCCTTGTGGCATCACCAGCCACTCCCATAGCATACCACTCGGGGTACTCACCGCAGTGAGTGGTATGTCACTCTGTCGCATCAAGATCTGGTAGAAGCCATCGGTCAGATCGATGGCGCTGAAGATGACGCTACCTGACATGGAGTTTAGAACCATGTCTTTCCTGGGGATAGGCGTTTGGGCAGGAATAGTGGCATCGTTTAGCTTGTTAAACGCATGCACTATACGCCAGCCTACGGTAGCCTTCTTCACGCAGAAGGTTGCACTCGAGTGGGGTGAGACACTCTCAAGCACATGACCGGCCTTGCGACGACCTTCAAAGAATGCATCAATAGCCTCGACTTGGTCTCGAGGCAACGGCCACTGGCGTGTCACACGATATTTCGATCCTGGCACGAGATCAATCTCGTGCCGAACACCACGATCAGCAGGAAGTTTAGCCGGAATCTTCTCCGGGAAAACGTCTGCGTACTCTCGATCAATGTCATAGACAGGGTTACCAAACTCGCGCAGAGCCTCCCAAGATTGCGACGCAAATCTTTCTTCGCGCGCTGAATTTTGTTCAGCGCTTCGAGGGCGCGTCATTCGCTCCTCATTCGGCCCATAGGTCACCTCGTTGGTGACTAGACATACTTGTTCCACTGTGCCTCCCTTGAGGTCGCGTAGAAAATGCTTCCAGGATAGTCCTGGAAGGCTCGTAATCGACGACGCGTCGCGAGGTGGACTCGTGACCTCAATGTATTGTCGCCTTTGTGGACTCCCGTCCACGTACACAATAGCGTGGACACATTCCAACGCTGAGTTCTCGTAGCTTGCGTCCCCATCGTGCTTTGAGTCTATGCTCGAAGCTGGCGAACCACAGTCAGGTGTTAAATCTGCACACCCCTCTAGACGCTGGATGTCCTCATCTAGGACGTCGAAATCGCGCGACGGGAGTAGCCCATACTCGTCCATCGACGCATGATGCGGGAGCCCCTGCTCGACCGCCACAAACTCGTGTGGGAGCCCCTGCTCGACCGCCACAAAATCGTGTGGGAGCCCCTGCTCGACCACGTCTTGCTCATGTGGGAACCTCTGTTCGACCATCATGTTCGCACGAGAAGACTCTTGTCCATCCACGTCACACTCCGTGGCGAGCCCCTGCTCGGCCACATCTTGCCCTTGTGGGAGCCTCTGCTCGACCACAATAGGTGCAGGTGGAAACACCTGCTCTACCACTGCTCTCTCATGCGGGAACCTCTGTTCGACCGCGTCGTCTTCGCGCGGAATCCACTGCTCGTCCGCGTCGTCATTACGCGGGGAGCCACTGGGGAGCCACTGCACGTCCACGTCGGACTCCTCGCTTTGCAGCGAGGAGACATCGTCACTCGTGCGTAGGAGCACGGAACAAGCGGTACAGAGAGGGCCATCGCTCACTCTGTGCACCGTCGGTGTCGTGGATGTACGATCCACGACTGTAACGTTCGGCCAATCACTTGGAGACACCAAGAGATGGGTGAACACTTTACTGACGTCGAACTTTCTTCGACGTTTCACTGATCTGGCTAACCAGTCGATCTGGGGCTTATAGCATGCCAACCATGGCATGCCCAGGATGCAATCAAACGTATTATTCATCTCAATCACCAAGAAATTGTCCTTACTGCGAAAGCCGTCATACGTGTACGGCAACGACACTTCGCGCATCGATACGCGGCGTGGTTTTGTCCGTGCACGCAGCACAGATGGGCTGGAAGATAGGGCTGCCACCGGTGGACCCGGACCTCCCTTCAAACCAGAAAGGCGCCCTGCACCTACTGGTCTCGTCCGTTTTTTGGACGAGTGGGCGGAGCACCTCCCTCATGATGGGTGTCCGTCGCATGCACCGACATCGGTGCTGGCGCGCGGCATTCAGCCGCGCGATGTCCCGGCTTTCGATATCGAAAGCAGATCATCTGACGTCCGCTACGGGCGTCGCCCTTGTAGGATGTAACACGTCGTCGGTCACCCGACGACTCAATTGCATCAATCTCCATAGGTTCCGGGCCGCTGATCTGACAGCGGTAACAACTGAAGGCTTGGTGTAGGCCTTGGTGACTCTGAAGTCCTCACGGAGGGAGATCGCGAAAGCCTCCTCCAACGTGGCAGGCTCCGCGCGTTCCAGCGATAGACGAGTCTGCCCTTCACGCATGCCATCGACAAACACGTTCACTTGTGTGTACATGTCCATGGGATGCGTGACAATGAACGACGCCAGATGTCGAGCCATCTGCACGTAGTCGCGCATGGACATTTACCCTGTCTCAAGGACAGGAATCTTGAACGCACCAACTTCTCTTCTTGTGGCGGCTTAAAGGCGAGTCGAAGATCACTCTGGATGGCTTCCAGAGTGGGGAACGCATACTCGTCCACAACGAGTTTACCCAAAGCCCACTCCACTCCTTGGCTTATCCAGTGAGCCGGGAAAGGAGGAAGTTGACCTTCGCTTTAGGAGCCTCGAGAAGTCTCGAGGCGATAGCGATGTCAACCTCTCGGAACCAACGCGACAGCGACAAGCGTTCTTTGCCTTCGCCAGAGTAGACGGATGTCTCCATCTTCACGGCGTCGTTCCGTGAAGTCCGCGAGGGAGTTAAACCTCTCCGATTGAATTCGGCAAGCTCGCGAGCCATGAAGTCGTGTATGGCGAGACGCTGTCCATCAGGGTTCGCTGATTTCATCAGCGACACAACGAATGCCTCTCCAGATATCGGCGCGAGGCGATTTAAGGCATCCCACTCAACACCAGTGAGATGGGGGAAAAGTCGCGTGCTCCAGATTCACATCTGGAGCATCAAAGTACGACGAATCGCTCATCCCAAACTCGGGCATGGGAAGGACTACTAAGTGCTACCAGGTGTAACGGGGCTAGAACAAATCGTACTTAGCTTACTCTATTTCTAACGCTTTGAGGAAGCCTCAAAGCCCAAGTGTTAGGTGTTTAGTATTTTTAACTCAGTTTTATATTTTGTCTATTAATCATCCTAAGTACGAATGGTTCCCTTGGACTCATGGGAACCACTCAATCTACGTGCCTATCTCTTACTGGCTAATAATGGGACTGAGCCCATTAAACTAGCTAAAATACGACGTGCTACTTTCGCTACCTCGAAAGTAGCACCCCTACTTAACTAACATTTAAACTCAATCAAAATTACTTATGTAACGGGGCGGCCCATTACAGTACTCGTCACAGAGGACGATTACGTAACCGACATTCGGTCAGCGGTAATATTTGCAGAGAACGAACAGGTTCTCAGCAGCTCATCTATGGACGAAAGTGTCCTCGATGTGAAGACTCGGATTAAAAGATACACTACTCGATCTTGGGAGTCACTCAAGACAAATCATTTATACGAGGATTTAATGAAATTCAGGGATGTATTCCCTGAAGCAGTTCCATGCGAGTTACGTAAGGATAAAGGCACGACATGAGATCGAGCTCAAACCGGGCTCGAAGTACTGTGTCATGAAGCAGTGGCCACTGCCTCGTGAACAAGTACTTGCGATCGATGAATTCTTTATCGATCGATTAAAAGCGGTCCATGTAAGAGAGTCAACCTCTCCACATAGCTCTCCGACCTTCTGTGTGCGAAAGGCCACAGGGGGGTGGCGGCGGTGCACGCGTTTAACAAACTGAATGCTGCAACAGTACCGGCTCAAACGCCGATACCTAGAAAAGACGTAATCATAGATGGTATTTCTAAGAGTACCATCTTTTCTTCTATGGATTTGATGGATGGGTTCTATCAAATCGTTATGCGTGAACGGAACATCCCGTACACAGCAGTGAGCACTCCCAGCGGGATGCTCTGGGATGGCTAGTGATGCCTCAGGGGCTAGAAACGCCCCTGCAACATTCAACATATGCGTAACAAATCTGTTGAGACCGGTGCGAGAATTCGCACCGAGTTATTTCGACGATGTTTTCGTCCATAGCCGGGCCATGGACGGTAAGACGGACGTGAAAGTTCATAAAAGTCACGTTCGTCAGGTTCTTACACATATGCGAAAGCATAAGTTGTACGCAAATATCAAGAAGTGTATATTCGCTGCAAGTGAAATACCACTTCTTGGGTGCATCGTCGGAAAACACAGCTGCGCCCTGATCCCGAAAAGATCAAGGCAGTTACCGACTGGCCAGTTCCAGTCGATGTCAAGGGACTTAGAAAGTTCCTTGGTTTAGCAGCGTACTTGCACAAGTACTCCCGCAATAATGCCAGGATGACGGTTCATCTCTCTCGTCTCTTGCAAAATGACGAGAAATGGCTATGGAACGCAAAATATCAGCGTTCGTTTGAAGGTATCAAGCAGAGTTTGATGCAATCGCCCATCTTGGCGATTGAAGATCAAGACAGACCATTCCATGTGGTCTGTGACGCCAGCGATTTCGCAATCGGCTGTGCGTTAATGCAATACGATACAGACGGCGCGGAGCGCGTCGGCTTTAACCAATCGCGTCAGCTGCAACCAGCTGAACGCAAATACCCAGTGCATGACAAGAACCTCTTTGTCATGAAACATGCACTGGCTAAGTTTAGGGTCTATCTCCTCGGAGATAGACCGTTCATCGTATATACGGACCATGCGTCATTACGCACGGCCGTCAATAGCCCACACCTCTCGCAAAGAATGGCGAGGTGGCTATCCTTCTTCGCGGAGTATAACTTCTCCGTCGAATATAAACCAGGACGACTTAATGTCGTCGCTGATGCGTTATCACGCCGACCCGATTTCGAGTCAGCTGTGCACCCCAACAGTGAAAGTGATCTTACTGTTGCAACACTCACTACGAGTGTTCCGTCATCAACCTTAGTTGATGACATAAAGAAAGTCTACGCAGAAGATAAGGACCTTCTATGTTTGATGGATCATCTGATGAATCCATCCGATAATTCTTTTAATGATTTACCGGCATTATATCGATCGTCATCCGATCGATACACAACACGCAACTACTTATTGTATTACACAGCCGTTGCCGGCGACACTCCAAGTGTCGTCGTCCCAACTCACAATGATTTGCGCTTGTGCATCATGTATGAGTGTCACGATGCACCAACAAGTGGACATCGTGGACGTGAGAGGACTTATCTCACAGTAAATCGCGACTTTTACTGCCTCGCATGTATCAGTTCGTGCTCAAGTACTCTCGTGCTTGCGAGGTTTGTCAACGGGTGAAGCCTAGCCCTTTATTCCGTGCACCTCTCCAATCTCTACCACTTCCGGCAGAATGTTGGCAGTCCGTATCTATGGACTTCGTTATCGAATTATCCGAAGAAGATCACGAAAACAATGGAATCCTTGAATTTGTAGACAGATTCAGCAACATGTTCATCTTGCTGTAGTACCAGAGTCGATCACGGCTCCGGGCTGTGCCCGTGTCTTTATCGACACACGAGTACCCCGTGAACTAGTCTCGGATTGAGATCCACGGCTTCACGAGTTACCCGTGAACTAGTCTCGGATAGAGATCCACGGTTTACGGCGGAGTTTTGGCAATGGTAAAATTCGCCACCTAAGATTCGGTGCATGCGTCTACAATGCCTACACCGTTCTTCGTGAATGAATTACGCCATACACGCATACCCACCCAATTAGAGGGATCCTCTAGTTTAAGGGGGGGTGGACTCGCACGAGCAAAACCATTTCTGACTCATGCTATCACGCGTCGAAGTTACCAACGACGCGAATGATGTCGATGTCGAAGCAATCGACATCGAAGATGAGAAAAATCTCATGGCAGTGCATACAAAGCGCACTGAAAAAGACAGAACAAATGAGTCAGCAGATGAATTTCTGCTGACTCGATAATTAGTAATCCGTTTCGTACAGGATTCCATTGCTAACGCAGTGGACCGTCAGAAGCTGAACGTAGACAAAAATGGATTAGCAAACGTTCTTTCATTTAAAATTAATGATCTAGTGCTACTCTCTACGGTAAACCTACCTAAGCGTGTAATCACTAATGTGGGTAGCAGTAAACTACTACCCAAGTTCATTGAGCCTTTCCGTGTACTGCATCGCAGAGGCAATGCGTACACAATAGAATTGCCACGTAGGATGCGAACGCATCCTACGTTGATACGTTGGTCGGCCCCGCCCGTACCATCAGTACGCGGCTTCTTCCGAGGACGGATCTGACAACCCTTTTCAAATTCTCAAGAATCCCTAAAAGATTCTTGACATGGCGAACCAGATTCTCATGTTGAACCTGGAGTTTCTCATGCCGGTTCCAAATATCCTCGAAACTGCGATGAGCTGACACCAGCTCATCACTAACAGCGTGATATTTCCGTTTGTACTCCAACATGGAGTACGCACTCTTTGAACGGTCTTCCAACCGCTCGATATGGTGAGCCTGTACCGTCTGCTCCAACAAGCGACGCTTGCCGCGCTCGTGATCAAGTCCCTCCTCCAAATCATGGAGGAAGTGATCGATTTTCTCAATCTTCGACTTTAGATCCGACACACGGTTCGGATCTAATTTTCGCTCCTCCACCACAACCATTGGTGGATTCCCACGGTGATCAACGTTTCCTTGTGGAACGTATTCAGAACCACCGTGATGTGAAGGGGCAGCGAACGAGTTATCTTGTTCGCTGGCGCGGATATCCACCTTCACATGACAGCTGGGAACCTCGTTTCCAGCTGGTTGCTGACGTTGAGGACCTCGTCCGTCAGTATGACGAGACCCATCCGATGGTTCAGAAGGCCAATCGGAAAACACGCGCCCCTGGCGCTTGTAAATCGATTGCAAAACGTCAATCGCATCCGCATCTCAATAGAGATGCGAGCCCTTCCCCAGGGCAAAGAAAGGGAATATACATCCCCTTTTACTCTCTTCGTGTTGTCATCACAACACGGACAGGGATCACCCCACATGAGGCATGGAAGCCCACCTCACGCGACAACCGATGCAATTTTTACTTTGCACCGGTTGGAGTTCGTTTCTCAAACTTAACGCGAATCGCGTTAAGTCTATGAATCCAGGCTTCGCGTCCAGTGTCTTTGACATTGCGAATGAACGCGCTTCAGGCTTGCATAAGCGAGACTTTATCTCGCTCATTGTTGCCACTAAACCATCGATGCTTAAGAAAAGCATCGAGATAAAAATCTTCCTCAGCGCGAAGAACTTTCGCGCTGGGATCAAGGCCATGTAGCTTTGTCGCAATAAATAAATGATTCTTATTGTGAGGAGTAGTTTATCCAGACAAACTATTGATTAGCCGTTCTGGCAAAAGCGACGGCTTCTTTTCAGGGGCGAGATGAGACATTTTACTGTCTTCACTCCCCTGAGTGGGACCCACTGAAGCAGGGGTACCACAAGAACTTTTATTACGATGGCTTACGCCATCGTCATCACCTTGCACAGAAACACGTGCAGGTGGCCGTACGGGAGACGGAACGGGCGATGAGGGATCATCCTCATCGTCGAATCCAAATTGACTATTAACTCGTCTATCAGAATGAGCCCTCTCATTCGAAGGCTCATAGTCAGCCACCTGACATCTATCAGGCGACTGTTTTATTCTCCGCGAGTCGGCCATTTCGTCCGACTTGCATTCGTAGTCGACCTCCAAAGAGGGGTCGTATTCACGTGGTGAATCAACACGTGCACTCGCAACATCTAGTGTTGTGCGAGTGGAAGATACTACGGCAGACGTTCCGTCTGTCGCAAGAGATAAAAGTGAATCACCCGCGGCTGCTCAAACCGCAGCCGAAGGCGCAGCACTATCAACACCCCGCATGAGTTTATTCTTCATGCGATGGAATTTAAAATTATTGTTGTGACTAATCAACATCATTTTAAGATTAAGCGGTCACATAGTGACCACTCCATCCAATGACAGTCAGAGCGATTATCGTTTAAGGGAGGGGTGATGTAACGGAGTGTATCGTTACATAAAATTAACACTTAAAGGTTGTTAATTAATATTTTATCTAAAAGGTAGATAACATTTGGAGGATATTACTTTATATAGTAATGTTAAGAAATCTTATTTATAAATAGGTATAGGCCATTATATCTATTTATCCCGCAGACGAATCAGCTGTAAACGTAAACAAAGATAGAGAGACAGATAAGATTTCAATCGCATGTTTAGTATAAGTTTATAATTAAGTTAGCATTAACAGATAGAAAGAAGAGATACTTGATTATATCAATAAAGTTTCATTTAACCCTCTTTAAGGTAATTGTCTTGAAGTGAAGTATTCCTCTGCACGTACTAGTGTGCGTGAAGTGACGTAAGGCACCACTCGCAACTGAAGCAGTGCGAAGTGGACTTGTACTTAAGCAGTACAAGTCGTAGTGCCCCGTGACAGTGATTGCTTGTAACGGGCTAAGGTTGCCTTAATGTTACACAGTCCCCATTAAGTACACTTGGTTTACTTAAGGGGATGGTCAATTACTAAATAATAGTAATTAGACCCAGCACTTGGGTGTGGTGCACATTTGTGACCAACCCTTGCGTATGTGATGCACATGGGTGCATTCACATTAGAGGGGATGACGCCCAGCGTCATCCGTGATGACGGCTAGTGTCATCTATTACGCGAGGTTTCTAGAAAAATAAAGTTTGGGAAAGCGCTGAATTCACACCATTTGAGGAAAGTTTGTTTCCAGAAACTACGCTTGATTGCGAAGCTTGCTCTTTTAAAGCTGTAGTCGGAGACTCAGATTTTTGGATCCGAAGGTAAGCAAATTCTCGTCGAAATTGCCGTTCGTAGATTGGATCGCTCTTTAACGTGAATTTTGTTTCGTTGTAATCGTGCAGCCAAGTCTAGAATCGAAGATCGTATAGACCCATCGACTCCCATTGAAAGAGTGGCACTGGAATGGCAGCGGGTCGATTGCGCTTGCCAGTATTATCAGCAGTATTGTCCTCGACTTTCTTTCTATACGTATCAATCGATAAAATCCGCCTTACAAGCAACTCCCAGCGAGCCTTGAAGCGAGCTCAATCTTTCCTGCGGGGCGAGTAGTGGAGGTGGAGATTTGGAGCGATAATTTCGTTTAGAAGTAAAAGGAGCTTACTATTTCTGATCGATGTCCCGGAACTTCTTTCTGGAATGGTTTGTTCTCTTTAAAGGTAAAAGGATAAATGTGAAGGACCTCTTTGCATGTTATGTTGAATGCTTTTTGACCTTGAGCAAGACAAAGGTTGCAACTCTGCATCAGTGTGTACCGGATCGAACGCTTCGACCCTCGTATATGTAACGGGGCACTACGACTTGTACTGCTTCAGTACAAGTCCACTTCGCACTGCTTCAGTTGCGAGTGGTGCCTTACGTTATTTCACGTACACTAGTACGTGCAGAGGAAGACTTCTCTTTAAGGTAACTAGCTTAAAGAGGGTAAAATGAAAACTGTATTAATATAATAAAGTATCTATCTATCTATCTTGTAAATGCTAACTTAATTATAATCTAATACTAAACATGCAATTGAATTCTTATCTTATCTTATCTTATCTGTATCTCTCTTTTGTTTATCTCTATAGCTGATTAGTCTGCGGAATAAATAGATATAATGGTCTATACCTATTCATGGATAAAGAATTCTGAACATTACTAAATAAAGTAATATCCTCCGAATATTATCTACCTCTTAGATAATATATTGATTAACAACCTTTAAGTGTTAATTTCATGTAACGATACACCCCGTTACAGTATACGCAAATGTGCGCCGCGTAATTTATATCGTCAAAGTGATGATCATGGGACGAGATTCCCATCCCAGTCACCTCCATCTTTTAATGTTCGGGTTGTATCGCCACAGCAAAGTGAAAAATCTTTGTCGTCACAAGTGCGCAGATCAATGTCACCACATGACAGAGTGAAGCTTAATAACAATTTTCGACAGCAGTTGCTTGCTAAAAGAGTGATTTCAGTAAATGTGTTCCGCAGACGAGACGCACCAACTCCGTCAAGGACTCATAACTGAAGACGATATGAAGCAGCCTGAAGATACGATGGTGCGAATTCCAGTCGTTTGTCGGCCTGGTGAAACCGTAGCGCAATACACTGAAGCTTATAAGCGGTGGCTCAAGTCGCGAAAGATTTCGCTAGCATCGCTGCAAGATAACCCGATAAAAGAGCGCTCTTTGTGGTTTCAATCGAGCATCCTGCCGAGGCCGCTGTGACTGCCAGTAGTCATGCTTTCGAAACACGTCCGACGCAACAGAATACCCGCGTGTCACTTGTGACCGCTCCCTATAACACTGGTGGTCAGAGGGCACTTTGTGTAGGCGGGCACGTCGTAATGCGGCCACGCTCTACTTAGCACACACCCTAGCACAGCGAGGAAGCGGTTTGCACCTGCTTCTCTTGCGTGCAGTGAGGTAGTTGTGGTGGGCGCGCAAGCGACCTCACCCAACACACTAAGAACTCTGGTGAAGTGACGTCACGGGAGCGGTAATCCGTCTCCTCGTGCGCACTTACCAAGTAGGTAGTAAATTTCAGACTGATTTATATTTAATAGAATTAAATACAAATACCTATTTTTACCAATTAAAATGATATCTCTATAGATATCATTTAATATGTATTGCGAGCGTATCTTTATAGATACCTCGCGTAACTGATGACGCTAGCCGTCATCATGGATGACGCTGGGCGTCATCCCTCCTAATGTGAATGCACCCATGTGCATCACATCCACAAGGGTTGGTCACAAATGTGCACCACACCCGAGTGTTGGGTCTAATTACTATTATTTAGTAATTGACCATCCCCTTAAGTACCAAATGTACTTAATGGGGACTGTGTAACATTAGGGCAACTCTAGCCCGTTACAC
>NW_027152196.1:327370-354301 GCF_004359215.1 Bremia lactucae | reverse complement strand
GGAGGGCGATAGCGAAAGCCTCCTCCAACGTGGCAGGCTCCGAGCGTTCCAGTGATAGGCGAGTCTGCCCTTCTCGCATGCCATCGACAAACACGTTCACTTATGTGTACATGTCCATGGGATGCGTGACAATGCACGACGCCAGATGTCGAGCCATCTGCACGTAGTCGACATTTTACCCTGTCTCAAGGTCAGGAACCTTAAACGCACCAACTTCTCTATTTGTGGCGGCTCGAAGGCGAGTAGAAGATCACTCTGGTTGGCTTCCAGAATGGGGAACGCATACTCGTCCACAACGAGTTTACCCAAAATCCACTCCTTGGCTTTCCCAGTGAGCCGGGAAAGGAGGAAGTTGACCTTTGCTTTAGGAGCCTCGAGAAGTCTCGAGGCGATAGCGATGTCAACCTCTCGGACCCAACGCGACAGCGACAAGAGTTCTTTTCCTTCGCCAGAGTAGACGGAGGTCTCCATCTTCACGGCGACGTTCCGTGAAGTCCGCGAGGGAGTTAAACCTCGCCGATTGGATTCGGCGAGCTCGCGAGCCATGAAGTGGTGTATGGCGAGATGCTGTCCATCAGGGGTCGCTGATTTCATCAGCGACACAACGAATGCCTCTCCTGATATCGCCGCGAGGCGATTTAGGGTATCCCACTCAACACCAGTGAGATGGGGAAAAGTCGCGTGCTCCAGACTCACATCTGAAGCGTCAAAGTACGACTAATCGCTCATCCCAAACTCGGGCATGGGAAGGACTACGAAGTGCTACCAGGTGTATCGGGGCTAGAACAACCCGTACTTAGCTTACACTATTTCTAACGCTTTGAGGAAGCCTCAAAGCCCAAGTCTTAGGTGTTAAGTATTTTTACAACTCTGTTCTCTTTTTTGTCTTTTAATCATCCTAAGTACGAATGCTTCCCTTGGACTCATGGGAACCGCTCAATTTACGTGCCTATATTTTACTGGTTAATAATGAGACTGAGCCCATTAAACCAGCTAAAATACGGCGTGCTACTTTCGCTACCTCGAAAGTAGCACCCCTACTTAAGAAACATGTAAACTTAATCGAAACTACTTATCTAACGGGGTGGCCCATTACAGTCATCAAACAAGGTTGAGGACGGAACACTTAAAATAAGTGTTGCAACAGTGGGATTATTTTCTCTGTTGGAATGCACTGCCGACTCGAAATCGGGTCGGCGTGATAACACATTAGCGACGACATTAAGTCGTCCTGGTTTATATTCGACGATGAAATTATATTCCGCGAAGAAAGATAGCCACCTCGCAATTCTTTGCGAGAGGTATGGGCTCTTTACGGCCGTGCATAATGACGCATGGTCCGTATATACGATGAACGGTCTATCTCCTCGGACATAGACCCTAAATTTAGCCAATGCATATTTCATGGCAAGGAGTTCCTTGTCATGCACTGGGTTAATGCGTTCAGCTGGTTGCAGCTGACGCGATTAGTAACAGACGACGCGCTCTGCGCCGTCTGTATCGTATTGCATTAACGCGCAGCCGATTGCGAAATCGCTGGCGTCACAGACCACATGAAATGGTCTGCCTTGATCTGCAATCTCCAAGATGGGCGGTTGCATTAAGCTTTGCTTGATACCTTCTAACGAACGCTGGCAATCAGCGTTACATAACCATTTCTCGTCTGTTTTGAAGAGACGAAAGAGATGAACTGCCGTCTCGGCATAATTGCGGGAGTACTTGTGCAGGTACGACGCTAATCCAAGGAACTATTTAAGCTCCTTGACATCGACTGGAACTGGCCAGTCAGTGATTGCCTTAATCTTTTCGGAATTAGGGCGCACGCCGTGTTTACCGACGATGCACCCAAGAAGTGGTATTTCGCTTGCAGCGAATATCCACTTCTTGAGATTTGCATACAACTCATGTTTTCGCGTAAGTGTAAGAACCTGACGAACGTGAGTTTAATGAATTTTCACGTCCGTCTTTCCGTACATGGCTCGGCTATGGACGAACAGATCGTCAAAATAAACCGGTGCGAATTCCCGCACCGGTCTCAACAGATCTGTTACACATCTGTTGAATGTTGTAGGGGCGTTACTTAGCCCCTGAGGTATCACTAGCCATTCCCAGAACATCCCGCTGGGAGTGCTCATTGCTGTGTACGGGATGTCCCGATCACGCATAAATATTTGATAGAACCCATATATCAGATCCATAGACGAAAAGATCGTACTCTTAGACATACCATCCATGATTACGTCTTTTCAAGGTATCGGCGTTTGAGCCGGTACTGTTGCAGCATTCAGCTTGCTCAATGCGTACACTATCTGCCACCCTCCTGTGGCCTTTCGCACACAGAAGGTCGGAGAGCTATGTGGGGAGTTTGACTCCCTTACATGGCCGCTTTTAATCGATCGGTAATGAATTTATCGATCGCAAGTACTTGTTCACGAGGCAGTGGCCACTGCTTCATGACACAGTACTTCGAGCCCGGTTTGAGCTCTATCTCATGTCAAGTGCCGTTATCCTTAGGCTACTCGCACGGAACTGTTTCAGGGAATAAATTGTTGAATTCAGTTAAAAACTTGTAAAAAGGATTTGTCTTAAGTGACTCCCAGGATGAATTCGTATATCTCTCAATCCGAGTCTTCACATCAAGGACACTTTTGTCCATCGATGAGCTGCTGAGAACCCATTCGTTCACTGCAAAAATATGCAGATCTCTCAAGAACCGCTTGGGGTCTAGGTTTAATAATTGAGTTATCTCCTGAGTTAATTTCGGAGGCGCATACAGATCAAGGGTATAAGCGCCTACTCTTGATCCGTCATTAACCAAGACATTTAATGTCTCGGTTCCTTCGTGGGATCCGTTCTCCAGAGGTTGCCGAAGAAATAATTCCTCGAGATGCCGAAGGATTAATTCCTCGAGATGCTGAAGTCTAGACACTATGCATTTATTATTTGAGAAGATTTCTCCTCAAGTACGTAATAACTTATTTCCTCAACATCTTCCGGCTGTGGTTGCGCTATCGCAGTCGGATCCTTTACGGTCGACTCTCTTCTCGACCTTGGATCATCGTGTTGTCCATTTGAGGCAACCGGTATACTCCTTGAAGGTCGCCCGCTAGGCGTACATTCATGTCTTAATCCACTCGACTTCTTCGAGTTGTAGACCTCGGCGTTGCCTGTGCATTAACACAGCCGCCGGCAGCTGACTTCACAGTGTGATTAGTAATCTCACTGTGATCTTGTGCAGTTGTACTAACGACCGTACCATAAGTGAGGCCATCGCACTCACTCGTAGTACACGCTTGTGGACGCTCCAAGACGTATACCAGATGGCCATCTGATGAACAAGAGGCAGGCATCTTTACGGATCGATGCTGCCAGCTGATCCTTGGCTCGTACTTTCTGAGCCAAGGTAAACCTAGGATGACATCAAATTTGTTATCCAAATCCAGTACGATGAAATCATCATCATACTGTAAATCTCTTATGGTGTAGTGAAATTTCACTACGCGTTTCATTACTGTTATC
This sequence comes from Bremia lactucae, assembly GCF_004359215.1. Classification (NCBI taxonomy): domain Eukaryota; phylum Oomycota; class Peronosporomycetes; order Peronosporales; family Peronosporaceae; genus Bremia; species Bremia lactucae. The sequence continues at coordinate 350,782 of NW_027152196.1, read as the reverse complement.
GATGCGCCTGTCGCTAGACGCACCGTCATCCTCGTTGAGGGATGTCGCACTCAACATATTTGAGCCTACGACCCTCTAGCGACTGGCGACGAATAAAGCTATTCGACGCTCCACTTCCACTAGGGCTCTAAGTGACAAATCATTTGTCACTTTTAATTTCAAGGTGATAAGGTATCCCTCATCACCAGGTGCCGAGACATATAATGATTGTGTGTCTGGAGCAACTTTCGTCAAGAGATTTGCAAATTCTCTTGAGATTGCTCGATCAGTATGGCGTTGCGTCCCTGCTGACCCCGACCGTTTTTTGGCAGTCCGCCTCACTGTTGCGATTTCGCAACAACGTCGGACCCGCGACCGTTGCCCTTTCTGGCATACGGACCAAAATTACGTTCAGTACCTTTCGGTGCTGGGCGTGGGGCACTACACTCATGAGCGTAGTGTCCTAATTTTTGCCAGCGATGGCATTTCTGCGATCGCTTGTTGTTTGAAAAGCGAGGTCTCTCGCTTTCGATGTAAGAGAGGTCCATGTGCTCTGGACTTCCTAAATCGTGTCGTCATGGAGGACGATACGATGACGAACTAGCTTAAGCCTGTCTCAAGCTTAAAATCCTTCTATTCCGCAACGGATGTTGCTTCTTGAAGCGTATCCAGTCCCAAGCGGAACAGGTGGGTCTTTACGGGACCATCCGTAAGACCTTGCATGAACACCGTAATCAACGTGTGTTCTTGGACTATGTTATTTGTTATACAACTCGCTAAGAGTCGTATGTGCTGAAAATATGCGTGAACATCACGCTTGCCTTGCTTAAGTTTCAGAAGCTCTGAACGAGCTCTGAACTCAGCCCTTGGCGGTTCAAACGTCTGTTTGAGCCGGGCTTTAAAAGCCTATAGCGACCCAAAGACGTATGGGTCGCGCAACGTAAGGCTCAATGCCCAAGTTTTGGAGCGACCTGCCTAATCTGATTGAGCGAATGCGACTTGCATTTGCTCGTCGACGATGTGACGTGCCCTTAATGCATCGTCCAACTCGACAAACCATCTCAAGAGAGAGTCTTCTTCGACTCCCCTATACTTAGAGATGTCAATCTTTCAGGTTTCCGGACGACGCGTGTGCGTCATCCCAGGTACAGGGTTCTGTACTTGTTGTAACCTCAACAATTCTGCCTGTTGAGAGCCTTGCGGATTAAGCAAGGCTACCTTCTCCTTCGCCTCGTCATGTTCATGTGTATGAACTTGGCGATGATAAATAGAGGGCATCTTTGTCAAAATCGGACAGCATGGCCAAGATGGCATCGTTCCCTACGGTCGAACTCATTCGTTTGACCGCACTCCTTTCTATGTCACTTAGAAAGGAGTAGCTATCACGCGAAACGGACGAACTACAAAGTGCTACCAGGTGTAACGGAGCACTACTGACTTGTACTGTTTCAATAAAAGTCCACTTCGCACTGCCTCGGTGCGAGTGGTGCCTCACGTCAGTTCACGCACCTAGTACGTGCAAAGGAAGACTCTCTTTATAGCACTTGCTTAAAAGAGGTTGATAAAACCGTATTTAATATAATTAAGTTCTTCTGCTTCTGTCTATTAAGTACTAAATTAATTTTAAACTAATACAAAACATGTAATGAAGTCTTATCTGTCTTTTTCTTTTGCGTGCGTCCAGCGCTGACTGGACCGCGGAGAAAGTAGATATAATGGTGTATATCTACCAATAGATAAGCTTTTAGGAAATTACCACGTAAAGATATATTCTCCAAATATTCTCTACCTTTTAGATAATATACAATTAACAACCTTAAAGTGTTAATTTTCTTGTAACGATACACCCCGTTACACGTGTAGATCGGTTGATTCAAACTAAAATCAACCAATTAAAAGAATCACTGTCTTATCGCGTCAATATTACCAAAATTGGTAATATTGGAACTGTTAAGTCGAATTTGATAAAAGACCAAAAAATCTATTGATTTTCTCTTAAAGGAAATCGTATTTATTATTCCTCTTACCGAAAATAATATTTATGAAACGGAAACACCATTACAATGTACTTACAGGGCTTTTTAAATATGACCTGAATGCCTTTAAGAAATTACCCCGTATTCACCTAACATATGCTCCAGCGCAATTAACAAATTGACGAAATTGACAACCAGAAATAATTCGGAGTGTACTACTTCAATAGCTTTTAAATGTCAAGTAAAATTTGACGCTTACAGATTTAATTAATACATCAACATTAAATTACGTAGCATCATTGTTGTTTGTATTATCCTTTTAGTTGTCATCTGTATTGAGCTTTTCCATGCCATTTTCAAGATCTATTCTCTTTCTTGCATCGGCTCTTTTTCTTCTTTTTGCTGCCATTGTTTTTTCAACTGGGTCTATCTCTCTTTTTACAGTCTCTGATTTGCTTGTAGCTCCTTTTGCGGTTGAAGCTGTATCAGTAATCTCTTTCGCGGCTTCTTGGAACAACTTCTCGTCTTCTTTGGAGAATTTGAATAGTTTGGAGCTGGAAAACATTCTCTCCTCAGATTTCGCAGATTTGCGCAGTTCTCCAGCTTTCAGGTATCTAGCAACTGGCGCGACTGGGATTGTGTCACGCATTTCCTGCTCTATATTAGCGGCTACGAGGAAAGCACTCGAATCTCCGAGGGAAATCGCAGACACAAAAATACTGCTAATCAGGAGCATACGCACCATGTCGCTCGTTGAAATAAGAAAGAAAGAGATCTTACTGAGACGGAAGCAAAATGATAATGACTCGCTCCAATTAAAACTGTAGCGGTCTCTTGAAAACAAAAATTAAAATTAGACGAGTCATGCAATCGATTGCCACCAATGAAGTGGTGGTAGCCTTGTCGCAGTAGACCTAATGCGAAAAAGATTAGATTTTTTATGCAAGTTGTAAGGGATAGTGACGCTAACAATAGCAAGTATGAGCTAATATAACGAGACTTTCGAAAAACTCCGATCAGGTGGAAGATCCAATACCATTTATCTTGCTTGAAATAGAATGGGGGACCTGACTGTGCGGTGACCATAGGCTTTGTTAGTTTGCAGTGGCTATCGGGCAATAAATATCTTATGATAGATAAAGAGTAGACATGACAGTCCTGTTTATCATACAAGAATGTCACTGTTTAGCAATTTGTGCCTCCCCCAACCGAAGTTTCTTAAAAAAAGAACGAGCGGATAACGTGATGCGCTGGCATGCGCGAATCCACTTTTATGGACAAGACGTGAGCGGGACGACATCCTCCCGTTCCTGGACGGAGATAAAGCCTTTTAGCGTAGGACACGTGGAAATCTTGACTTTTTCGTTGCGACAAATAGAGCCGGCATCTGATTCATATAAATATGATGGCTTCTTTTTGCACGAAAATTAACGACACGTTTGCTTAACAAATAAGACAAAGCACAACATATTGAATATTTTGCAGCCAATATCACGTGCTTAGGTATTTAATAGACTCATTGCGCCATTAAGATATAAAGTAATGTCATATCGAACCATTGTACAAGCTCAACAATTGCTGTGGTCACAATATCGGAAGCAAGCCGACAACTAATCGAGATGCCGTAAAAAAAACTTCCAGCAACTTTCTTGGACTGTTCGGAAATGGATGCGACATTCATGCGTTATTTCGCATCGCAAGCATTGAGCTGGAAAAAAGTTCAGATTAATTAAGACCATGTTTTTACCACCAGCTGCAGAAACGAAATTTCAAATATATACATCACGCTCATCGATAATTGAAATCATCTGGAAGAGAAAATTGGGTATTCATGCGACGATTGAGCGACCAGATGACTTAACACCATGCGACAACACCAAAATATAGTTAGCCCCGGGAGTGATGACACAGCCATTTTAAAAAGTTGCGTTTTAACCAATATTGTGTCGACACACGCTTCACCACGAGAAATCAAAGCTCCATATATCCTTTTGCAAGGCAAACGATATTTTTACTTGCGCGTAAAGCATGAGATGCAGTTTTGAGGACAAGAAGTATCCTATAATAGCGTCATTGATATTGGAGATCCGCAAGGGAATTTTAGATTTATATGCCCGATAAACAATTTAGGCAACAATAAAAGTATTATTTTGTCCCCAATGATGCAGCAAATGAAGTGCAAGCCACTAAGTAGGAGTGAAGTATGAAAGTAGAATACCTTCACTCGTCTTTTTGGATCCTTTTGACAAATGATGTGGCTAGATTAAAACTAGACACTGTTTTATTCACGTTCGACTAGGGAAATATATTTAAACCAAATGTAATTAAATATAAACTTTATCCAATGATTGGATGCCATCTGTAGATGTGTATTCCTGCATGGCGAGCTTACTTTTTTAAATCGCAGATGATGTCTTGATCCCCTTAAATGCGAAAGCACATTAAGACACAAGGGTGGGTGTAGACAGGTGCTACTATAGCAGCCACGCTCTACTTACGCACACACCTTTAGGCACAGTGAGAAGGCGGTTTGACCGTCTTCTCACACGTGCAGTGAGATTGTTGGTGGGCCCCTAAGCGACCTCACCCAACGAGCTAAGTACTTTAGTACAAGTGTCGTCACGGAAGCGGTAATCCGTCTTCACGTGCGCACTTCTTAAGTTGAAAGTTGTAGGTGGGCAAGTCTTTATGGGGGCACGCTCTACTTAAGCACACACCCTAGCGCAGCGGAGAAGCTGTTTGACCGTCTAATTTCGTGTGCCGTGAGGTAATTGTGGTGGGCGCCTTAGCGACCTCATCCAACGCACTAGGTACTCTGGTAAACGTGTCGTCACGGGAGCGGTGATTCGACTCCTCGTGCGCACTTGATAAGTAGAAAGTAGTTTGAGACCGATTTAAATATAATCGCATTAAATATAAATTCCAATTTTTACCAAATTGAACTGTCATCTCTATTGATTACACTAATATGTTTTGCGAGCGTATCTCTATATATCTCGCGTAACGGATGACGCTAGGCGACATCCCTCCTAATGTGAATGCACCTATGTGCATCACATACACAAGGGTTGGTCACAAATGTGAACCACACTCAAGTGGTGGGTCTAATTACTTTATTTAAGAAATTGACCATCCCCTTGAGTACACCAAGTGTATTTAACGGGGACTGTGTAACATTAGGGCAACTTTAGCCAGTTACACTATCCACTCCCTTAAAGAACGAAGTTACATTTTAAACTTCGATAAAGTGGAAGGAAGAACTATGCTGCTTGACGCGCCGCTAAGTCTCTGATTCACTCTAGCGACCTCTGTTTTCATACACGGCGCCAAAGGTGCCACCTACATGGGCAACGTTGGAGGGTCGTCTGCGAAGACGCCCACTAACTCTTGCATTTAGCGCGCGCGCCGCGTTAACACGCCCTGCAGCGTCCAATGCCTTAGCTGAAACGCCGACCGCTACTGCTGCTGTCGCGTTAACGGGGCTTAAGGATTCATCCCACTTAATCAGTGAGGATGTTGATCCGTCGCTCATTGTCGACTACAATGAGTCGAGACCGTTGCCGTCACCTCAAAGTAATGATGCGGACAAGGATCTCACGAGGAAGGATGATGGCACATTATTGCCCATCCAAACTTCTATCATTGCTCATAACATGGAGACAGCAACACTTACGAATGCTGTCTCGTCGTCTGCGCTGGATAGCGCAGCGACGGTTATTGCGAGCGCTGCCCATAAAGGCGCAGCCGCTTCTCCGTTGGGTAAAACCACACCGTCTTTTGCTCAGACCATTATCCATAATGGTTCTGACATAGAGGATTCTGAGCGTAACGCTCCGCCGACGACGCGTGAATGTGCTTAGTCGCTGTCACAAGCCAGCCGTATTAAACGTGGCTGTGTGACGGGTGGCATATCACTTATGCTCCCTCTCTCTGAATGGCCTCGTGTAAACGGGACAATAGCGTCGCTCAAAAAACGCGCTTTTCTAAATGCTCAAAACTATTATGGTGTCATTAAATTATGGAAGACCCGGTCGTGTTGCGTTTAAATGAAACGCCCGACCAATACGAGGCGAAATTCTTGCGCCGCATTCATCCGCATTCCGATGCGATGATACAGCGGTCGCAGCGAATTAATATCGCCCGCTTGCGTGTGAAAGAAATCATGGGCGGTACTGTACCCCCTGTTTCTTCTCACTACGCTACTTCTGCTAGTCCATTTGAGACTAGCGAAGAGGCCTCAGCTGGTGCTCCTTTTCATAGGCAGTCACCAAGTAAATTCACCGTCTCCCTCATCTGATCGCCGCTAGACTCACAGTCGGCGTCACCATCGTCTTCTTCGACGAATGGGGGTATGAGGCTCATTTGAGTCTACATACCGTTTCAGACGACCCACTTAAAATACGGCGCGTCTTTATATACGAGGGAAGGGTGAGCCTATAATTTGAGTCACCAACCTCTATTACCACCTTAAAGGGCCCAATGAAACGGTGCAACAACTTCGTAGTACCTCCAGGTAGTACAAAAATTGCATTTTTAGGTAGGGTAGCAATACTTAATAGTACTTTTTCACCCACTTTAAAGCGTTCGTTAATTTTGAGACCATTTCGGTCAGCATATTCTTTTTGCTTGTCCTGTGCGCTTGCCATCTCGTCACGGACTTTTCGTGTGATGGCTAATCGCTTAATCAAAAAGCGTTGAGCCTCGCTCACGCTTTTAGCATCAAACTCGCCTATGATACCGCCGAGAGGTCGGTCATAGGACGTAGTTTTATTGACCACTGCTAAACTGGCAGGGTCACTAGGGAAAGTTCATGTCTTTAAGCTGATAGTGTAATGGGGCACACATCGGTTGGAGAACCGTTGTTGTGGTACATTTACTAAATGGGTAAAATACCCTTTATCTAATTTTAAAATAGTTAGTTGCTTAAATCCCATTAAATATGGGCAATAATTATGTGGTCGCCGCCAGATATAAATCTGGGGCCGAAATCTATTTTAAATTAGCTAGGGTAAGGTTTTTAGATTTAAATAATTAAATAAAGTGCAGTTCCTCATTGATCTTAAAGCGTTAAGTGCCTTCCTAAGGCTTGCGCATTGATTTGTAAGAGATAGAAGCCTTTCTAAGGTATATCCTCTTGGGCACTAGTTGCCACTTGGCTTTACGAACCCCTGAATCCCTTGAACTAGGATTCCTTAAGCTTTAATAGCATGTACGACTCCCAGAGTTGTTAAACCCATAAGCTCAATAGAACTAAGTGACTCTCTGAGTCTGAGAGTCTTTCTCTGACTTTAGGAGCGTGATAGCTCCGCTACACCTGGTAGCACTCGTAGTCAACCTACGCCTGAGTCTTTACAAGACTTATTTTTTACGACAGTGAAAGAGGTTCCAGAATTGTCAGAAGCGCAACGCGCCGCTTATGACAAGCTCAAAATCTTATTCGGGCTTGAGCACGTGGAATTTATTATTTCCCAGGGACCAGAGGTCCTGCATGCAAGGCTTGAAGCTTTCATGCGGTACAAAGCCTCCCTGATCGGTCAGGTACAGGACCCTTTAGCGGCATCTATGCCTACCCGGTACATCTCCGTACCTGACTCAGAGCCGAGGGCTCGCCCTCTAACTGTAAATGTAAAAAAAAATGAGGGAAAAGAGGGAGAAAATCTCCCTTTTTGAATTGAGCAAATGGAAATGTCCATTGATTACGTCTTGTTCTTACCAGAAAGGCAAATGTGGCTATGGCCATGTCCAAACTTGGAGGTAGAGCCATAGAGTGGGCATTAATGTGCAGCACATCCATAAACGACGCTTTCCCCTCATGGGATTCGCTGAAACAGCAAGTGACCAGCATGTTTGCACCGCCTGATCAGGCTTTTTGCATGCGAGCACGACTCCTAGCGACTCGGCAGGGTAAAAGAACCCTGGGGGTCTTTGTCCAGGAGTTGAGAACTCTCATTGCATCTATGCATCAAGACCCGGTGCAAGAGGCAATTGTAGTGACCTTTTTTATGGGGGGTCTCAATGAAGGCATTGCCCGGACGGAATTGTTCCGATCTCATCCGGCTACGTTCGAAGAGGCAGTTGCCATAGCGCTACGCGCCGACTTTGACTTTAAGTCTGCCCGCGTTAGCACGCCTGTTTACCGAACAAGCTCTTCGAGCACATGGGTTCCGTCTAATAGAGCGGAACCTATGTTTATAAGCCTCGTTGAGGAAGGAGAAGAGGCTCTTCAAGCTGTGGAACAGCATAAGACCATCCGTAGATGTTATGTGCGCGAATGCACGAAACATTTACGCCCTGCCTGCCCACTTCGAAATTTGCGTAAAGCCCGAAAGAGCTCCAACTCCGACCTATACCAGAGATCTGGTACGGTGCGGGGAAACGTCGATACCCAGTAGATGCGGGGCGCCCTTCTGGGGAAGACCTAGGCTCGGTTAAACCTCAAGGAGGTGAGAATAAATAGAACCTTGCCCCAATTAGCTTGGTGCTCATTTCGATTGTAAAGGGCTTTGGTAAGCCGTGGTCAATTTTAATTGACTCAGGAGTGTCTTGCAATTATGCTCGACGCCTTTCTATTGAGGGAAATCAACAATACGTGGAGGTACTTAGAGCGCATGGAGATAATACAATAACACTGTTTGCTTAGGGACAGGGACTCGGGTCACTGTTCCCAAAGTTCCATTGAACTTAGGTATAAAGTTTCTGGACTTTGACAGTATGGAACGCTGTCTCGTCCTTGATTTGGATTCGAGATATGATCTCATTTGTTGCCTAGCAAAGGTGGGTCCATGACTCTCCAAAACTTTGCTAGGAATATTGCGCGTGGCGCCTAAGGTCTTAGACTTCCAATTGATCCACGGTCAGGGGAGTGAAGACAGTAAAATGTCTCATCTCGCCCCTGAAAAGAAGCCGTGGCTTTTGCCAGAAAGGCTTATCAATAGCTTGTCTGGAGAAGCTACTCCTCACAATAAATATTACTAATTCGGTTCATGATGTTCTAGCCAGGCCATACCAAGAATGAGTCTGTCACTGTTTTAGACATTGGCATGTCTGAGTTAATAAACTCTAATGTTAAAAACATTAATTTTGAGCCCGACTGAGCAGAAATAAGTAAAACGGCACGTACTTCGTCGAGTAACACTCGCTATACTAACGATTCACTAAATGCTGAAAGCAGCGTGCAATATCCCTGAGATACGTGGAGTGGCACGTCTAAGTCCACCGAGTATGGTCGGCCGAGGTGGCACCATCCTAAGTGTCAATAGTGACACTATTGGCGGTTCGCCAGGGCATTTTGGGTCAAATCCTCCTAATGCACGTGAGGCGACACGTAAACGTTCGCTGGATAAGGAAGTTGAGTTTTTTAACTCTTTATCGGATGTCAAATTAGACACCATGTCTTGTATAGAACCAATACAGGCTGAAAACCCTGGGGACGTGAATGTCCCGGCCTCTAAAAGGCGTATTGTCTTCATCTTCACTCCAAGACAGGATGGACACGAAGCGTGTATACCCTCACAAAGTGATACGAGTGAGCAAGTACATACGCTTGTAAATGGCGTAACCGGTAACATTGAGGGGGAAGTAAGCCTTGCGGCAATCCTCTCGTTACATGCTCTTTTAGAGCTAGACGAAATGTCTATTGATGAGTGCGGTCGAGTCTTAAAAACTGGTGACTTATCTGAAATGATGGTCATTCGACCTATGGTTGAGTTAAACTCATCGTCACTTCTAGACGAAGCTGTCCTGGATGACACAAAAGGTGCACTTTGTGCGCGAAATGGGTCACCGATCCTGGAAGATCCTACGGATCCTTTTTATTCCTTAATTAAGGAATTCCAAGATAAGGTATGTAATAACCCACCATCTGTTTTAGCTCCGGATAGAAGTGTTCATCATGAAATTGACTTAGTAATGGGAACCAAATACTGTGTCACAAGAACAATGGCTTTTACCAAAGGAGCAGTGTGACGTCATTGACGATTTCTTCCATGCAAAGCACGAGGCTGAAATGTTACGAGAGAACAAATCTCCTCATTCGACACCGACATTTTTGTGTCAAAAAGCCAAATGGTAAATGGCGCATTGTACATGCTTATAATAAGCTTAAGGCTGCCACTATACCAGCCCAAACCCCCATTCCTAGAAAAGATGTTCTTTAGAACAATATGGTGGGATGTACAATGTACAGTGCATTGGACTTAGTCAATGGTTACTACCAAGTGCTTATGCGAGCTAGTGATATCCCGCTTACAGCGGTTAGCACCCAAAGCGGCATGTAATGGGAGTGGCTGGTTTTCCACAATGGCTTTCCAACGCCCCGGCAACATTTAATCGTCTAGTGACGCAACTGTTTCGCCCTCATCGAGGTTATGCACAGACTTATTTCGATGACATTTTTGTCCATAGTCGTGCGGAGCAGGGTCGGTCGGATATGGAAAACCATTTAGACCATTTGCGAGCAGTGCTCGAATGCATGCGCACAAAAAAATTGTATGCCAATGCATCTAAATGCATTTTTGGCGCAGACGAAATTCCTTCTTTAGAAAACTTCATTGGAAAGCGATGCCTTAGAGCGATTCCGCTAAGGTAAAAGCCATAGTAGATTGGCCGGTTCCTAAAAACCAAAAGGATTTGCTTAAGTGGTTGGGTCTCGCCAATTATTTACACAAATATAGCAAAAATTACGCTGATATGGCTAGGCCATTATCTAAACTCCTAAAGAAAGATATAGAATGGTGCTGGACTAGCACCGAAAATAATGCTTTTCGAGCAGTTAAGGGTAGTCTTATCCATGCCCCGATTCTGGTACTGCCAAACCCAAATTGGCCTTTCAGTATCGTCTTTGACGCATCAGATTTTGCCATTGGCAGTGCTCTGTTACAAACAGATGTTGATGGGCATCAACGTGTTATTGCGTTCGAGTCTAAAAAGCTTAAAGCTGCGGAAAAGAACTACCCAGTTCATGACAAAGAGTTCCTTGTTATGAAGTATGCTCTCGTCAAATTCAGAGGTCATCCACTCGGCTCTAAGCCGTTTGTGATTTTTACAGATCACACATCATTGCGCACGGCGACTAAGTCGCCCCATCTCTCACAGAAAATGGCCCGATAACTATCTTTTTTTGCGGAATCCAACTTCGTGGTGAAGTATAAGCCCGGCAAGCAAAATGCTTTGGCCGACGCGTTATCACGCAGGCCGGATTATGAGATTCTCATTCAACGACTATCTCGTCACCTATTCCTGAATTAATCAGTTCGGCTTACGCCAAGGATAAACAGTGTGCAGCTCTGCTACGAGCGTTATAGGACTCAAATTGGGTATTAAATTGGCGGCACGTTTGCGTGCAAGGTTACATCGATTTCTATCGATAACAACCTGTTGCACAAACATCGCGGACCCTCCGCGTGTCATTGTTCCTCATGATGAGGAGGTGAAGTACCGGATCCAATATGAGGCACACGATACTGTCCTTGGTGGTCATCTCGCTTGAGAAAAGACCTACGGCTTCATAGGCCAGAGTCGGTGGCCCAAACTTTAAAAATGGGTCAGCACATATATTCGCACATGCGAAACGTGCCAACGGATTAAACCCTCGACACATGCTGCTGCGCCACTGGCGAGTCTTCCCGTCCCCATAGGATTGTGGGAGTCCATTAGTATGGATTTCGTCTTTGGGCTACCGAAAGATTCAGCCGGTAACTCCGGTATAGTGGTCTTTGTTGACCGTTTGAGCAAAATGGCTTACTAAGCAGCCGTGCCAGATTCCATTGATGGAGACGGTACAGCTAAGCTGTTCATCGATCGCGTGTTTCGAAAACATGGTTTGCCAGTGGCAATTATCTCTGATCGGGATCCCCGATTTTACGGGTAAATCTGGAAATCAATTTTCCGAGTGCTTATAACCAGATTGGAGATGTCCACTGCGGACCATCCACAGACCGATGGTCGAACTGAACTTGTCAATCGCGTCATTGAAGACGTTTAACGCAGCGTGTGTGCTCAGACACCAAAGCGCTGGAGCTCAATGCTCCCAGTAGTGGAGTTTGCGTTCAATGACGCTGTTCATGCCTCTACAGGCTATACTGTGTTCTATGTAAACGGTCTTACCAACCGCGCGTTCCATTAACGATACCACTGCAGGGTTAAGGGCTTGGTGGGGGAGAATCGGCCGATAGGCTTGCTGATATCAGCCCTGTTACCGTTCGGAAACAAGTAAGCGAGTTTCTCGCGACGCGATTTAGTATCTTAAGACATGTAAGAGATACGATGGCTGATAGCCAAGACAAACAAAAACAAGAAGCAGATGCCAAAAGCAGAAACTGTATTAATTCGTATATGGTCGGAGACCGAGTTTTACTAAACGCTAAGAACCTACCTACCAACTTGGTATCCGCGGTCTTCAAGACCAAATTTCGCCCGCGCTTTATTGGACCATTTACGTTCGTGGCCAAGAAGGGCCTAGCTTATACGCTAAACCTTCCCAACAAGCTGCGTACACATCCAGTGTTTTACGTTGGCTTGCTTTAGCCATATCGGGACCCTTCCCACTTGGACTTGAAGGCGCTTGCGCCGAGACAGGCGGTCGTGCCGCAGATTGTTGCATCCTCACCAGGATATCCAACTGGCCCTCTTTACGTGGTAAAAGCGATTTCGGCGAAAGACGCCCGAACCGCCTCAAAAGAGCTCCCAACCCGAGCAAGGACCTCACGAAGAAGTTGCACCTCGTGTCGTTGAGCATCAAATGCTTCCGCCGAAATTTCGGCCCCCTCCCGCACCGCTTGATGCGCGGGGAAACCTTCAGTTTCATGTGGAGAAACTTTTAAAGCGACGTCGTCGTGAGGGTCAATACTAGTATCTGGTGAAGTGGCTAGGGTAACCCTCTTCCAAAAACTCTTGGGAGTTCGAGGTACCTCTTCGGCAAGATTGCCCGTACAACGTTGACATTTTTGAGCTCCAAGCTGAGGGTCAACTCGCGTCAAACGTCGCTTCCCACTACTAAACGTGGGATTAGGTGGATCTAAAGCCTCAGTGCGGCTTCGATCCTTGGTTGTACGGTCAACCGTAGCACTGAAATATCGGCTAGCCTTACTTCGTTTTGTGGCATAAATGCTGAACGTAACTGGCCTTTGGCCTAAAGCTTAGCGAAGTCGAAGCGAAGCTTCACCTTAATCCGCAGACTCTCTGATATTCCAGATATTACGGAGTTTGCGGGCCCGGTGAACCCAGTTCTCAAATGAGACTTCGTTTTCACTCCTTGTTTCGTTTGGAAACAAAACGATCAGAATCTTTCTCATGCAGGTCACCGAAGCCCCACAAGCTTGATCACGTAAACGCGTCAGATACTGGCTTCGCGTCATTACCTTCGGCGTAAGGTAATGCTCATGAAGAGCGTCGCGGGCAGCGATCTCCTCCGGCGTCCTCGCCGGGTCACCAGTGATCCAGGGGAAGGGCTCGCATCTCTATCGAGATGCGCGATGAGATTGACGTTTTGCCATCGATTTACAGGCGCCAGAGGCGCGTGTTTTCTGATAGACCTTATGATCCATTGGATGGGTCTCGTCATACTGACGGACGAGGCTCTCAACGTCAACAACCAGCTGGGAACGAGGCTCCCTGCTGTCATGTGAAGGTTGTAAACCGCACCAGCGAACAAGATAACTTGTTCGCTACCCCTTCACATCACGGAGTATACGTTCCACAAGGAAACGTTGACAGCCTTGGAAATTCACCAATGGTTGTGGCGGAGGAGTGAAAATTAAATCCGACCCATGTGTCGGATCTAGTGTCGATGGTCGACAAACTCGATCGCTTCCTCCATGATTTGGAGGAGGGACTTGACCACGAGCGCGGTAAGCGTCGCTCGTTGGAGCAGACGGTGCAGGCTCACCATATCGAGCGGTTGGAAGACCGTTCGAAGAGTGCGTACTCCTTGTTGGAGTACGAGCGGAAGTATCATGCTGTCCGCGATGAGCTGTCGTCAGCTCATCGTAGCTTCGAGGATCTTCGAAACCGGCCTGAGAAACTTCAGGTTCAACATGAAAATCTGGTTCGCGATCACAATAATCTTTTGGGTATTCTTGTAAAGAGTGGTCAAATCCGTCCTCGGAAGAAGCCGCGTACTGATGGTACGGCCGGAGCCGACCAACGTAAAACGTAGGATGCGTTCGCATCCTACGTCGCAATTCTATTGTGTACGCATTGCCTCTTCGATGCAGTACACGGAAAGGCCCAATGAACTTGGGTAGTAGTTTAATGCTACCCACATTAGTGACTAATCGTTTAGGTAAGTTTACCGTAGAGAGTAGCACTAGATCATTAATTTGAATGAATTAACATTTGCTCTTCCATGTTTGTCTGCATTCCATTTCTGTCGGTCCACTGCGTTAGCAATAGAATCCTGAACGAAACGGATAATTGATTCTCGAGTTAGCAGAAACTCTTCCGCTAACTCATTTGTTTTGTCTTTTTCAGTACGCTTAGTGCGTACTGCCATGAGATCAATCTCATTTTCGATGTCGTTTTCTTCGACATTGACATCACTCGCGTCGTTGTTATTTTCGACGCGTGTTGAGCATGAGCCAGAATTGGTTTTGCTCCTGCGAGTCCCCCCCCCTTAGACTAGAGGATCCCTCTAATTGGGTCGGTATGCGAGGATGGCGTAAGCCATTCACAAAGAACGGTGTATGCGTTGTAGACGCATGCACCGAATTATTGATGGCGAATTCGACCATCGGTAAAAACTCGCTCCAATTCGGATACGATTGGACGTAACCTCGAAGTATCTCTTCGAGGACGCTGTTTGATTATCCGTTTCTGGGTGATCGGATGTTGACATAGTCAGCCGTGTTCCGAGAGATCAGAATACGGATTGCCAAACTCCGCCGATAACGGTGGATCTCTATCCGAGACCAGTTCACGGAGTAAACCGTGGAATTTGAATACCGTGTCGATAAAGACACGGGCACAACCCGGAGCCGTAATCGACTCTGGTACCGCAGCAAGGTGCACCATCTTGCTGAATCTGTCTACAAAAACAAGGATTCCATTATTTTTGTGGTCGTTTTCGGGAAATCCGAAGACGAAGTCCACAGATACGGACTGCCAACACTCTGCTGGAAGTTGTAGAGGTTGGAGAGGTGCACGGGATGAAGGGCTGGGCTTCACCCGTTGACATACTTCGCAAGCACGAACGTACTTGCGCATAAACTGATACTGGCGGGGCCAATAAAAGTCGCGACTTACTGTGAGTTAAGTTTTCTCACGTCCACGATGCCCAGTTATTGGTGCATCGTGACGCTCATACATGATGCGCAAGCGCAAATCATTGGGATTTGGGATGGAGTGTCGCCTGCAAGGGCTGTGAAATACAATATGCCGTTGCGTGTTGTGTATCGATCGGATGACGATCGATATAAAGCCGGTAAATATTAAAAAAGTATTATCGGATGCATTTATCTGATAATCCAATAAACGCAACGGACCCTTATCTTCTTCGTAGGCTTTTTTTTAAGTCATCAAACAAGGTTGATGACAGAACACTTGAAATGAGTGTTGCAACAGTGGGATTATTTTCACTGTTGGAACGCGCAGCCGGCTCGAAATCGGGTCGGCATGGAATGGTCTGTCTTGATCTGCAATCGCGAAGATGGGCGATTGCATCAAGCTTTGCTTGATACCTTCGAAGGAATGCCGACAATCGGCGATCCATAGCGTTTTATCGTCTTTTTTTCAAAGACAAGAGAGATGAACTGTCATCTCGGCATAATTGCGGAAGTACTTATGCAAATACGCAGGAACTTTCCAAGTCCCTTGACATCGACTGGAACTGACCATCGGTAAATGCCTTGATCTTTTCGGGATCAGGGCGCACGCCGTGTTTACCGACGTTGCACCCAAGAAGTGGTATTTCGCTTGCAGCGAATATGAACTTCTTGAGATTTGCGTACAACTTATGCTTTAGAATAAACGTGACTTTAAGGAACTCCCACGTCCGTCTTTCCGTCATAAGTCCGGCTATAGACGAATACACCGTTAATAACTCAGAGCGAATTCTCGCACCGGTCTCAACAGATTCGTTACGCATCTATCGAATGTTGCACTAAGCCCCATATGGCATTACTAGCCATTCCCAGAGCATCCCACTGGGAGTGCTCACTGCTGTGTACGGGATGTCTTGTTCTCGCATAAGGATCTGATAAAATCCATCCATCAGATCCATAAACGATAAGATGGTACTCTTAGACATGCCATCTATGATTCCGTATTTTCTAGGTATCGGTGTTTAAGCCGGTACTGTTGCAGCATTCAGTTTGTTGAATGCGTGCACTATCCGCCACCCTCCTGTGGCCTTTCGCACACAGAAGGTCGGAGAGCTATGTGGGGAGTTTGACTCCCTTACATGGCCGCTTTTAATCGATCGGTAATGAATTTATCGATCGCAAGTACTTGTTCACGAGGCAGTGGCCACTGCTTCATGACACAGTACTTCGAGCCCGGTTTGAGCTCTATCTCATGTCAAGTGCCGTTATCCTTAGGCTACTCGCACGGAACTGTTTCAGGGAATAAATTGTTGAATTCAGTTAAAAACTTGTAAAAAGGATTTGTCTTAAGTGACTCCCAGGATGAATTCGTATATCTCTCAATCCGAGTCTTCACATCAAGGACACTTTTGTCCATCGATGAGCTGCTGAGAACCCATTCGTTCACTGCAAAAATATGCAGATCTCTCAAGAACCGCTTGGGGTCTAGGTTTAATAATTGAGTTATCTCCTGAGTTAATTTCGGAGGCGCATACAGATCAAGGGTATAAGCGCCTACTCTTGATCCGTCATTAACCAAGACATTTAATGTCTCGGTTCCTTCGTGGGATCCGTTCTCCAGAGGTTGCCGAAGAAATAATTCCTCGAGATGCCGAAGGATTAATTCCTCGAGATGCTGAAGTCTAGACACTATGCATTTATTATTTGAGAAGATTTCTCCTCAAGTACGTAATAACTTATTTCCTCAACATCTTCCGGCTGTGGTTGCGCTATCGCAGTCGGATCCTTTACGGTCGACTCTCTTCTCGACCTTGGATCATCGTGTTGTCCATTTGAGGCAACCGGTATACTCCTTGAAGGTCGCCCGCTAGGCGTACATTCATGTCTTAATCCACTCGACTTCTTCGAGTTGTAGACCTCGGCGTTGCCTGTGCATTAACACAGCCGCCGGCAGCTGACTTCACAGTGTGATTAGTAATCTCACTGTGATCTTGTGCAGTTGTACTAACGACCGTACCATAAGTGAGGCCATCGCACTCACTCGTAGTACACGCTTGTGGACGCTCCAAGACGTATACCAGATGGCCATCTGATGAACAAGTGGCAGGCATCTTTACGGATCGATGCTGCCAGCTGATCCTTGGCTCGTATTTTCTGAGCCAAGGTAAACCTAGGATGACATCAAATTTGTTATCCAAATCCAGTACGATGAAATCATCATCATACTGTAAATCTCTTACGTGTAGTGTAGTGAAATTTCACTACGCGTTTCATTACTGTTATCGATGCGCCTGTCGCTAGACGCACCGTCATCCTCGTTGAGGGATGTCGCGCTCAACATATTTGAGCCTACGACCCTCTAGCGACTGGCGACGAATAAAGCTATTCGACGCTCCACTTCCACTAGGGCTCTAAGTGACAAATCATTTGTCACTTTTAATTTCAAGGTGATAAGGTATCCCTCATCACCAGGTGCCGAGACATATAATGATTGTGTGTCTGGAGCAACTTTCGTCAAGAGATTTGCAAATTCTCTTGAGATTGCTCGATCAGTATGGCGTTGCGTCCCTGCTGACCCCGACCGTTTTTTGGCAGTCCGCCTCACTGTTGCGATTTCGCAACAACGTCGGACCCGCGACCGTTGCCCTTTCTGGCATACGGACCAAAATTACGTTCAGTACCTTTCGGTGCTGGGCGTGGGGCACTACACTCATGAGCGTAGTGTCCTAATTTTTGCCAGCGATGGCATTTCTGCGATCGCTTATTTCTCGAAAAGCGAGGTCTCTCGCTTTCGACGTAAGAGAGGTCCATGGAATCTGGACCTCCTAACTCGTGTCATCTTGGAGGACGATACGATAACAAATAGCTTGAGCCTGTCACAAGCTAAAGTCCTCCTGTTCCGCAACGGATATTGCTTCTTCAAGCGTATCCAGTTCCAAGCGGAAAAGGTGGGACTTTACGGGACCATCCGTAAGACCTTGCATGAACACCGTAATCAACGTGTTTTCATGAACTAGGTTGTGTGTTATACAACTCGCTAAGAGTCGTATGTGCTGGGCATATGCGTGAACATCACGCTTGCCTTGCTTGAGTTTTAGAAGCTCTGAACCAGCTCTGAACTCAGCCCTTATAGGTTCAAACGTCTGTTTGAGCCGGGCTTCAAAAGCCTTTAGCGACCCAAAGACGTATGGTCGCGCAACTTAAGGCCCAATGCCCAAGTTTAGGTACGACCTGCCAAATTTGATTGAGCGAATGCGACTTGCATTTGCTCGTCGACGATGTGACGTGCCTTAATGGCATCGTCCAACTCGACAAACCATCTTAAGAGGGAGTCTTCTTCAACTCCCTTATACTTAGAGATGTCAAGCTTTAAGGCTCGGGACGACGCGTGTGCGTCATCTCAGGTACAGGGGTCGGTACCTGTTGTAACCTCAACAGTTCCGCCTGTTGAGAGCCTTGCTGATAAAGCAAGGCTACCTTCTCCTTCGCCTCGTTAAGTAGATGTTGTATGAACTTGGCGATGGCTGAATGGAGGGTATCTCTGTCCAGTCCGGGCAGCATGGCCAAGATGGCATCGTTCCCTTCGGTCGAACTCATTCGTTCAACCGCACTCCTTTCTATGTCACTTAGAAAGGGGTAGCTACCACGCGAAACGTGATGCGTAGTTCCATTATTGTCTAACATGTCCATGTTAGATTATTCAACTGTGGTCCTTGGACGGACTACAAAGTGCTACCAGGTGTAATGGGGCACAGCTGACTTGTACTGCTTCAGTACAAGTCCACTTCGCACTGCCTCAGTGCGAGTGGTGCTCACGTCACTTCACGTACACATGTACGTGCAGAGGAAGACTCTCTTTAAAACACTTGCTTTAAAGAGGGTTATTTAAAAACTGTATTAATATAATTAAGTTCTTTTGTTCTATAATACTAAATTAATTATCAACTAATACAAAACATGAACATGTAATAAAGTCTTATCTGTCTTTCTCTTTGCGCGCGTCCAGCGCTGACTGGACCGCGGAGAAAATAGATATAATGGTCTATATCTACCAATGGATAAGCTGAATATTACCATGTAACGTAATATTCTCCAAATATAATATACCTTTTAAATAATTTATTAATTAAAAACCTTTATTGCATAATTTCATGTAACGATACCCGTTACAAGCACCCATTACAATCCCGTTAAGCACACAAAGTGTACCTAGCGGGAATTGTGTAATTTAGGGCAACTTTAGCCCCTTACAAGAAAAGGGTGCCCCGTTAGTGTTTTTCTTGAATACATAGGAATTTTAATAAAGCACACTGACATATAACTGTTCCGTTTATGCGCCGGATTCTAAAAAAACATGACTATTTAACCTTATACGGAGGATCTAAGCGACTGTAGTCCTTGCTCATATCTGGCAATGCAAATGATTTAATGAAAACGTGTAGTACCAGCGATTATTCTAAGGCACGTTGAAAAAGTGACTACCAAAGCTAATGCATACAACCCTTAAAAAAATTTGAAGCTGCTGCTGCCATTAATCATGCTTATCTTAATTAGTCAACAAAAAGTAGCCAGCACCACCCCAACTGACCCCCTTGCGAAATACCAGATTGTCTGATCGCATTATTGCAGCAAGTTCACCCTCATTACCAGCATAAGTATATAATTTATTTATTTTTTGTCCTTAACATCGCGTTCTTATAACGCTAGAAAAAAACGTGTCAGATTTTGTTATTTTTTCCAGCAGCCTTCCAGGAAATGTGGCACTTACAAGATGAGCCCCTTTGTGATCACGGTAGCGTGTTAATCCAACCATGAATGTATTGTTAGAGCCTCTTTGTGGTCACAGAAGCCTGTTTATTTAATCATGAGTGTTTTATTGTTCAGCTGCAAATGAGGAAAGTAAATAGCACAATATGTATAAGAAACCTTAAATCCAGTATCCTATCAATTATAAAGCCCTAGATGCCCATGTACAAACCCATGCTATACTGACAGCCGCGTTCGAAAGCAGCAGCTGCTTCGTTGTTACGAAATGTTTTTTGCAGTGGAAATTTGGAGTCCGCGAGGGTGAAGGACTGCTAAAATTATGCACGAAGCCTATAAATAGTGACCAAACGAGTTGCACGTTATCGCACCTATCCCACAGAGAGAGAGTAAAACGAATTTTGTCTGAGTGGTCATGGTATGTGGCACACTTCAAAACACTTGAATCTTGACGAAGTCGGTAAGAGCCACGCGCGGTAGTCTAATGTAAGACCGATGATGAAATTTGATTAGTATGGACGGATCTAAGATTTGCATCATTCAATTGGGAATGAATCCACGGTACGATGAGCAAAATGGGACAAAACAGTTTGACCGCCTCGATTAATTTGAGAGGTAAACTGCAAGACTGAAGTATTTACACTGACTCCAATACTTCCCCTCTTCGACATATAAGTTGTTAAATGTGAGCTCTACATTAGCATCATTTGTTCAAAAAGACGTATTCTTTATTTTCTTAACAACCACTTCCTGCGAAGAGATGCCCAAGGGACATTTCCGGTAGCACAATCTTACTTTGCTATTTTGTCTGCGTATTTGCGCCAAATGACTTTATAAATTGTGCCACCACGTAACAAACACAGCTCTTTATTCCATAACAGAGTCCGCCAGCCAGTAACTACTAATATGAATGCAAGTCGCGTGGGCAAGCGTTAAGAAACTCGTAAAGACGTGTATTCCGTAAAAACAAGCCATGCTGCGAGATAAGTTTCGATTCCCCTTTTTCTGTCAAGCTTTGTGCGACTAGTGATGTTGAAAGCTTCCAGCTGGTCATCGAACTGAATGTTTCAACTCAGTAATTGTATTGCACCTGTTTCTACGCAAAACCAGGAGTGCAGCTAGCTAATCAAGAGGAGCTACGTGTAAAACAAAGTATCATCATCTCTTTGACCACGTTTTTAGTAAAGAAAAATACAATGTTCTACATCATCGTAGCCTTTACATGGCGTTTCTTCAAAACGAGTCAGTGGTAAAACTTTCAGGTTCCCTGTCTTCATAATCGATTTTTTAGTCAAAGAGGGCAGCAGAATCACTCGAATATGAAGATCAATACTTTTGTGGCCACCGGAGCCGCCATTTTGACGTCCATGCGCCCTGTATTCGGTCACAATTATCTTTCCCACCCAGCTGCGTATTGGACGCAAGGCTACGCATCTAACGGGTACGGCAGTACAATTGACGGTACAATTTTTGGCGAAGTCGACGGATCCAAGTACGGCTACGGTCCCGAGGGAACCGTGAATCTCATTAAAGAAAAGTTAGCTACAGAGGGTGGTGGTTCGCTTCCAGCTTTCATTACCAAGAACCAGAAACTTTATAGTAGCCAAACTGATCCGTATTGTGGGCTCACGTCGTACAAGGAATCCCAGCGGTCGAAACTTCCGGCAACGGCGCTTGAAGTCACGAGCTTTCCACACGCTGGGCCGTGTGCATTCTATTGCGATGACACCCTAGTGGTGTACGAGGACAATTGTCAGGAAAAGTATCCGGGGATCCCCGCATTGATTCCGTACGATAAAGCAAAGTGCGTAAATGCGAATCGACTGACGTATTACTGGATTGCGGTGCACGATGCCCAGTGGCAGGTATATGTGGATTGTGTCTGGCTGGAAGGTGGTTCTGGAATCGGCTCTCCACCTTCTGCGACCCGTGGTGGATCTGCGGGTGTCAAGACTTTGAATAATACGTCGTCGTCATATGTTAACAAGTCTCCACGCGCTTCTCTTCCACCAATGAGTGAAGTTGGTAATGAATCTTGGGCCGAGCCAACAACCTCCTCTCCCGAGTCTAAAAAGTGCAACCGGCGCCAATAGTCAAGGAAAGCTGGGAGTGTTTCGACGTGTAGTTGCTGATGGAGTTTGCTTGAAAAAAAAAGAAGTAGAAAGTGTCGCAAACAAATCGATCTATTGTTGTCAACGTGTTAATATGAATTAGTTGTATCCTTTTTTTGTCGCGTGTTAAAGTATAAAATTTTGACCCAGTGGATCAATTATTCCCGAGCGCAGATGGGCTAACAATGGCATCTTTAGTTTCGTAAATCACAAGAAGTAAGTTGTTTTCTAAACGCGTGTAGTGAGTGAGGCTCTGTTTGTGTGTTGTTGCACCGATCACTAAGCAATTGTAATTATTCTACCTGCCTTTTGACTGATTCCTGAGGTGCTACACTAGTCCATCCACAACTTGTCGCGAAGTCTTTAGCTACCTATTACGTAAATTGCCGTACAAAATTCGTTCATCGGCATGTGTGCGTAGACATAGCAGATTACCACTATAGCCACGTGCATGATATAGCGTTATGAAGAGTTGAAGTTTCAGCATTTGTCGCAAGTCGTCATCCTTAAGAAGCCAAAGTCCGCTTCTATAATGGGGTGTTGATATGGCGAGGTTTTGAAATCAGCTCTTCAGCAGCAATGAAAAGAAACGATGTGACAATTTCTCAGAATTCGAGCCAAAGCCGATGAACCTTGAATAGTTGACAATTAGCTCAAAAAGAACACATTCTCACAGATGGGAAGACTGCTTTACCGTTCTAACAAAAGTAATACAGTTCGAGTCGTCTTTGTGGAACTATTCAAGTCAAAATTAATTAAAATAATATAAATACTTTTTATTTTTTTACTCTCATAGAAATAAATATTTATGTAATGGATACCCACTTCTTTGGTGCGCGTGTGGTTCTCCCACGAGTCACTACTTTTTGAAATTATGATGGTGGCAACCGTCATGTCCTTGAGCAAACAATATCGAGGACTCAAACAGCAATGTTACGAGCTTCTTTCTCCCACTATGCAGCGTTAAAATATGTGCATAGTGTAACGGGGCACTGCGACTTGTACTGTTTCAGTACAAGTCCACTTCACACTGCTTCAGATGTGAGTGGTGCCTCTCGTTAGGTGACGTACACTGTACGTATAGAGGAAGACTTCTCTTAAGGCAAGTTAGCTTAAGAGTGTAAAATGAAAACTGTATCAATATAGTTAAGTGTCTTGTTAATCTATCTTTGTAAATGTTGTCTTAACTATAAACTAATACTAAACATGTAAATGAATTCTTATCTATCTTATCTTGTAACTCTCTTTGATTACTTCTACAGCTGATTAGTCTGCGGAATAAATAGACATAATGGTCTATACCTATTTATGGATAAGAATTCAGGA
>NW_027152196.1:236026-323538 GCF_004359215.1 Bremia lactucae | reverse complement strand
TGTGGT
Source organism: Bremia lactucae (assembly GCF_004359215.1). Classification (NCBI taxonomy): domain Eukaryota; phylum Oomycota; class Peronosporomycetes; order Peronosporales; family Peronosporaceae; genus Bremia; species Bremia lactucae. The sequence goes on along the minus strand of NW_027152196.1, from coordinate 323,532 downwards.
CCTTGGACGGACTACAAAGTGCTACCAGGTGTAACGGGGCACTGCGACTTGTACTGTTTCAGTACAAGTCCACTTCACACTGCTTCAGATGTGAGTGGTGCCTCTCGTTAGGTGACGTACACTGTACGTATAGAGGAAGACTTCTCTTAAGGCAAGTTAGCTTAAGAGTGTAAAATGAAAACTGTATTAATATAGTTAAGTGTCTTGTTAATCTATCTTTGTAAATGTTGACTTAACTATAAACTAATACTAAACATGTAAATGAATTCTTATCTATCTTATCTTGTAACTCTCTTTGATTACTTCTACAGCTGATTAGTCTGCGGAATAAATAGACATAATGGTCTATACCTATTTATGGATAAGAATTCAGGAAATTACTATGTAAAGTAATTTCCTCCAAATTTTATCTACCTTTTAGATAATATTAATTAACAACCTTTTAGTGTTAATTTCATGTAACGATACACTCCGTTACACATAGCAACTTAACTCTTTCTATAAATTATGTGTTGTCATTCTCGAAATAAGACATTTGCTTTGTTAATTGGTTGATTCAAGTTCAAATCAACCTCGTTAATCCTGCACCCCAGTGTACTTGAAGTTTCGAGGCACCTCACCTTCACTGTCATCAGTGAATTGTTAACTAGTACTTACCAATGCTAGTAAAAGTGCCACGTTACACCCGTTCAACGGCCCACGAACGATCCATCCAACATGGACATTTTGGATTAAGAGGAAGGAGCTTCTAAGCCCTTCAAATAGGTTATCATGCAAGCGTGAGAGGTTAACTCATTTGAGTGACCTTAAATGGAGAGCGATCGATAGGTCGTTGGCGGGCCAGCCGTTGGCGCCATGCTGTACACTCTGGGCAGGGATGAACACCATGCGGTGCATAGCCTAGTTTATAAAACACGAACTTGATGGGGCCCAAAAGAATGTAGCCTTCCTTTTCCAGCAAGGCTCTCAACACAAAAGGGTATTGAGAGAACACGGGGCTTAACAGTAAGAACTGTTGAGACAGCAGCTTTTACATACTGTTACAGATGCTGCTATTGCTCATCTTCGTTAAAGGGTTATCGCTTAACGAACTTGATCTTGCGATTTTTCTAGCGATTGGCGTCGAAAAAAATTGTTCGACGACCCAAAATCGGCTCGGGACTTTTTGGCAATTTAATTATCACAATAAAATTTAGGGTGATGAGATTAACCTCATCCTTTGGGGCAGTTACTCACAATGTTTGTGTATGGGGGGCAGCTTTCGTCAAAAGGTCTGCAAATCTTTGAAGTTGCTGGATCATTATGACGCTCAGCACCTAATGAACCCGAGCTTTTATCTGACGATCCGCCTCGACGTTGCGATTTCGCAACGGTGTCGGATCCGCGTCCTCCGCTGTTCCTAGCGGGAGGTCGATCGTTTCGCTCAGTGTTTCTAGGCACTGGCCGTGGGAGCACTACACTCATAGCGTAAGTAGCCCGTCTTTTCATATCGATTGCACTTTTGCAATCGTTTATGAATTGAAAAAGGGAAGTTTGTCGCTCTCCACATGCGAGAGGTCCATGGTTTCTAAACCTCCGTTTCTTGTCGGTGGACGATAAGCATTTGTGTGGACGAAAGCCTCTTTCAGGCTGAAGTCCTCTTGTTCCGGTACAAGATCGCTCTGTCTAGCGTATTGGCTCGAGCCCTGAATTCGGCATGTGGTGCCTCAAATGTTTGTTTGAGCCGCCTTATACGACCCAAAAAACTAATGGGTCGTGAAGCTTGAGACCTAAGGCCCAAGACTTGGCACGTCCAGCTAAGTTGGACATGCCAAATTTCTCTTTCGCCGCAACATCAATGATACGGCGAGCTTTAATGGCGTCGTCGTACTCGACGAAGCATATCAAGAGGGAGTCGTCTTCGACTGCCTTAAGCTTAGAGATTTTGATCTTGAAGCTTTCGGATCGACGCGAAAGCGTCGGCTCATTAGCAGCCTATAGGTGTGTAGTTGGTATAAAATGCCCGTTAAAGGGTAAACAGTACGATGATGATTTCTGAGTACTAAATTAAGATGACAAATTTGTTGTAATCCTTGGACAATTACAGCTCAGAAAGTACGATCCATGTACAAATTGGCAGCATCAAGCCGTGTAGTTGCCTTTCTTCTGTTTATCTGTTCATCAGATGGCCAACTGATGAACATCTTAATGCTTTCACCAGCGTGTGGGTTTCCTACAAGTGAGCGGAACGGCATCACATGTGCACAAGACCTAAGTGTGAATATCCAACATACTGTAAAGTAAGATCCCGACGGCTGTGCACAAGCACTAGTAACGTCGAAGTTCGACCGCTCGAAAAAGTTGAGTGGTACGAAACAAGGATGCTTGCTGGAAAGTAATATTTATGAAAAAATCAAATGCCTGTCTATAAAAAGGGCAAAAGTACTAGATTGACTGAAGAGTCGATCGCAGAGGATCTTGCTGTGATTGCGCAACCACAGCTAGTGGCAGTTGGGGAGGATTCTCCTCAGATGGAACTTGACGGAATAAGTTCCCAAGATTCTGTGGTGATCAGTTTTTTTTAAAGTTTCTAGAACACCTTTTATTATCATTTTTTATTATTTAATATCTTAAATAACACATTTTTAAATTCTCTTAGTATAAAATAAATTCTTTTAGAAACTTATTAAGTCCTTAAAATCCGTTGTCGAAGGTTGCATGGAACCCTTCGAAACAAGTTTCAAGAAGCAAACAAAAACATTTTATGCCAAGTAAACAACGCATCAAGCCTAGGCGATTATACACGTGATCTGATAGCGCTTCCGAAGCTAATTTCGGAGATAAATCAGCTGTCAATGTTTGAACGAAAACGAGTCTTGCGTGATATGCGTTGTGACAAAGTCAAGCAGATCTGCGTTCTTGCAGAGCTGGCAATTACGTGGCTGATATTCGGTCGGCAATAGTACTTTCTGAGAACGGACTGGTCATTTGCAGCCCATCGATGGACGAATGAGTCCTCGATTAAAAGACATCGGATGGGACATTTCACTTTGTCTACTTTTTATCATCGTATCCCTCATACCAATCCCGGGAGTCTTTGAAGACAAATCCTTCATTTAAAGATTAAACCGAATTCAAGGATGTATTCCCTGAATCCGTTTCGTGTGGGTTGCCTAAGGGTAAAGACACAACATGATATCGACCTGATTCGAGGTTCGAAATTCTGTGTCATGAAGCAATGGTCATTGCCTCGTGAACAAGTATTAGCGATCAACAAATTCTTTGTTAATCGCTTAGCAGCGGGGCATGTAAGGGAGCCAACTTCGACACATAGCTCTCCGACCTTCTGTGTGCGTAAAACAACAGGAGGATGGCGGATTGTGCATCCCTTCCACAAATTGATTGCTACAACGGTACCGGCTTAAACGCCAATTCCCCGAAATGTACGTAATCATTAGATGGTATGTCAAAGAGTACTATCTTTTCGTCAATGGATGTGATAAATGGATTCTATCAATTCCTTATGCGCGAACAGGATATTTCGTTTGCAGAAGTAAGCACCCACGCGGTATGCTATGGGAATGACTAGGCATACCGCAGGGGACTTAGTAATACTCCTGTGATATTAAATCGATGTGAAAGTTATCTGTTGAAATTGGTGCTGTATTTCGCACCGAGTTATTTTCATAACGTCTTCGTCCATAGCTGGAGCGATGAATGAAAGGTCGGACGTGAAGTACCCACGTCCGAAAGATTCTTACACTTATGCGTATGCATAAGTTGTGCATAATTCACAAGGAACCTATATATGCTGCAAGCGAAATCCACTTGTTGGGTGCATCGTTGGTAAACACGGTGTACGCCATGATCCGAAAAATATTAAGGCGATCACTGACTGGCCTATACCACTCGATGTAAAGGGTCTTCGAAAGTTCCTCTGCTTTGCGGCATACTTACACAAGTACTCCCACAATCATGCCAAAATGTCAAGTCGTCCTGAAACGCTGATTGCTAGCGTTCTTTTGAGGGTATTAAGCAAAGCTTAATGCAACCGCCAATTCTGGCGATTGCGGACCAAGACCGACCATTTCATGTGGTCTATGACGCCAGCGATTTTGCAATCGTCTGTGCGTTAATGCAATATGACACAGACGGCGCAGAGCGCGTCGTCTGTTATAAATCGCGTAAGCTTTAATTAGCTGAGCGGAATTACCCAGTACATGACGAAGAACTCCTTACCATATAATTTGCACTGGCTAAGTTAGGGTCAATCTCTTGGGAGATAGACCGTTCATTGTATATACGGACCATGCGTCTTTACGCACGGCCGTAAATTTTCACACCTCTCGCAAAGAATGACGAGATGGTTGTCTTTCTTCGCGGAGTATAATCTTTCCACGACGTATAGACCAAGACGACTTATTTTCGTCGCTGATACCCTTTCGCGCCGGCCCGATTTAGAGCCGACTGCGCAAGCAAACAGTGAGCAAAAGGCCACCGTTGCAGCAATAAGTGTTCCGTCGTCAACATTACTCGACGACGTTTTAAGAGCTTTTCAAGAAAATATGGCTCTTAAAGGGTTGATAAATTACCTTAGAAATCCATCCCAACAATCCTTGGAATTATTGTGGAAATTGTATCGATCCTCAAAAGATAGATACCCAACACGCAATAGGTTACAGGACTATACAACTATTGCTGGCGACACACCTCATAACGTCATCTCCGCCCGTAGTGATTTGCGTTAACGCATCGTGTATGAGTGCCACGACGTACCATTAATTGGACATCGTAGACGTGAGAAGACTAATCTCACTATAAGCCGCGATTTCTACTGGCTGCGTCAGTATGAAGTCTTCCGCAAGTACATAAGTTCTTGCGAAGTTTGTCAGCGTAAAAAGGCCTCCGGTTCTGCAGCTAGATGTACCATTTTTGGAACGGTCAACTTATACAAGAATACCGTTATTCTTGTGATCGTCTGCGGGAATCTAAAGGCGAAGTCCATAGATACAGACTACCAATACTCTGTCGGAACAGGCAAAAACTATAACATAGCGTGGGATGACGCACAGTCGACCACAACCCAAGGCTATGCTCGTGCCTTTGTTGACATGATCTTTCAGCTCCACGGGCACCCCGTGAACTGGTCTCAGATTGTGACCCCAGAGTCACGGCGGAGGTTTGGCATATCACTTTGAACACAGTAGAAAATGTCAGCTTCTGATCATCCTGAAAAAGATGGTCAGACGAAGCCTGCAAACCGCATCCACATAGAGATACCTCGTGAATACGTCCACGCTTTTAAGCGTTCAAGCAGCTTCTTGCCAATCGTAGAATTTGCCATCAACAATTCAGTGCATTTTTCTACAAAGCATACACCGCTTTACGTGAATGGCTTACACCATCCACGTATACTCGCGGTGACTCTTATTCAGGGGGGTACTTTCTCGAGCAAAGAACCTTCTAGCTCTCATTATACATTGACTTTGAAGTCAATGCAAATGGTATCATGTTGATTTAACTAACATTAGAGAAGACAATTCAGTATAGCGATAAAGACATTGTTGACCTTGATTGCAATGATACTGATCGACTCAGCATCGAAAACAAAATTATCAGTGAGATCAATAATGCTCTCAATAATGAGGAGAGTGACATACCTGCAGTGCGAACCGGTCAGCCTAAAACAAAATAAAACCGGGTCAGCAAGATAATTTCTATTGGCTACAGACGCAGTGGTCCGTTTAGTACATGAATCCATAGCTGATGTGATGGATCAACCGAGACAAAACTCTGACAAAAATTGAAGAGCAACCATTCCTTAATTTAATGTTTATGACTTTGCCTACTGTCTACGGTAAACCTACCAAAACATGTAGTGACGAATCTGGGCAGCTATAAATTACTTCCCAGGTATATTGGCCGGATCCGGGTACTGCACCACCAAGGCAATGCATACACGATCGAGCTGCCTCGTAGGATGCGTTCGCATCCAACGATTTAAGTTGGGCGCCTCCACCTGTGGTCGGAAGTTAAAGCCTTAAAGTTTCAAGGCAAAGGCTGATTCTTATAAACCAGACGATCCATTTTTAACTCCATCGAAGATATCGTCTGAAGAGCCGTCACCAGCTCGTTTTGAAGAGCCCAATGTGTCCTTTCGTTCGCAATTGATCAGTCGCAACTTGCGCACAATTTCTTAACTGGTCACGGAACGCATAAGCGACCGTCACCACTTCCTCCGGCAATGAGATCGTTCGTGATCAATGTCGTCCTTTATAAAGGAAAGGGTGTGATCCAAATCACGATGATGAATCGGGTTTCTTAAACAAGGCAGACCTGATTTGTCCTTCCCCTCAACAGCCATTGACGAATTCGAGTAGCGAGAGCGTTTTCTTGCTGAAGGCCCCTCCAACCACCGCGAGACAAAGGGGGTTCGAACCAAATATCTTATTCGTTGGCGAGGGTATCCACCCTCGCAAGATAGTAAGTAGCCTCGTTCCCAACTGATGATGGACGTTCCGGGTCTTCGACAGAGCGTCCATCAGAGAACGAGCGCTTCTTGCGCTCATAAAGGATTGGAGGATGTCAATCCCTAGGCGCATCTCACAAGAGATGAGCGTCCTCCAATGAGGGTCCTTAAAAGAGTATGCCTCCTTAGGGGCATAAATTGCACCTTAATAACAGCATGAACATGAGTCTCCCCACAAGAGGCACGGGTTGATCCGGCGGCCGACTCACAGTCGCCACTGAGTCGAGCGATGATATAATGGGACGCTCCGTTACATAAGTATCATTTCCTGAAAGATTAATAATTAAGTTGATGTTGCATGAAAGAGAATAAGCAAAGAAGTTCAAATAATTATCTTTATCAATTATTTGACTTATTAGTTCCAATAATATTACATTTGGTAATATTGATGTAATAAGACATTAGTCCTATTGATTGATTGATTTGATTTGAATCAACCGTGCCAATCGTTACAAGACACGTTTGTGCGGTGCGCAAGAAGGCGCCATCAATAGTTGGTTATAGTAGTAGATAGGTGAGTGTTACGTTGATGACTAAATATTTCTTCAATTTTATTTCTTTTTCAATTCTAAAGCCATAGTCTAGACCCTGAAGCTGAAGACCTAGCTTCACCGAAGCCTTCCTCTGTACTTTTGTATACGTGAAGTTTTGAGGCACCTCACCTACACTGCCCGCGAGTACACCTTGGCTGCACCCCAGAAGTTTAATGTAGTTGAGCTCCCAATGAAACTTTAAGTAAAACAGCATGAATGACTTCCTCGAGCTGGCATTTCTGGGCAAGGAAGTCGTTTTGGTTGTGCAGGATAGTCATCGCACATCAATAGGTGCTCTTATCTACACGCTTCTTGCACTTTCCTCGCAGTTCGTCAGTCCAGTGTCCGCGCTAAATTAGGATTTGTTTGTTACCCTTTGGCCCACCGTGCAAACCTGTGTCAGGATTGTCCGTGAGGAAGGCCATCTGCTGCACTTTACCTCTATAGTAAGTAGTACACATTTTTAGCTGCCTTTCTTTTGCCGCCGTGAATGAAGGGTCTCAATCTGGCTGAAACGGACCACGGGATAAAGCACTGAGCTTCACCTGTTGACAAACTTGTTTGGTATTCTTGCGCGAGATTACCAGTGCAGCCTTCGCAAAGGCTGCGTGGCTGTTTGCATTAAACAACGTAAAAACAGCAGTACCCTCGGGGTTTTGCGCCTCAAACTTGGGAATAGTTTGCGACCTGCGCAAGGAGGACATCGCGTGCCGACCATCCATCATTGCTTTTACGGGCCGAATAGTCACGTAGATCTCCTTCGGCACGCTTTGATACTTGTTGGCGTTCAGCTTTCGCAAGCCTCCCAATTGTGTTGCACAGAAAGTCAGTGACGTGGATTAAACGCCGTTGGCTTTTCTTTCGTAACGGACGCTCGCCCTTTAATGCCCACACGTAGCGGGCTGCATCGTACGCTAAGAAGTTGCTCTCGTCATACGTCACGAGGACGTGCAATTTTTCTCCTTCATCTGACTCGGCCTCAGCTCTAAATACATATGTCGCCTTCGTAATGTGGTATAAGCCATTCCATTTCCTCATTTTTGGAAGATGTCCCAGTGATATTGACTACATCCACACGCTCATGGCCATCGACGCAAACGACTTTTTTCACCGCCGTGTGCAAAATATTAAAATTTATGAACATGTAATTTATGGTAGTGTTTACATGAACTTGAGAAGCAAGGTTAAATCCCAGACCCTCGCGGCAAAAGTCAGTCTCAGTTTGTGCGTTTGTAAAAGTTGCGACTTGTTTGCAACTTGGCTTATCTGAAGCAATAATTGGTTGAAATACTCTGAAAGGTTTTTCGGCGACATTGAGAACTTGTGTAGGCTAAGATAGGACTGTATCTGCAGAGAGCTATCCTCATGTTTTATCAAGGAGCTGGTCTTGATGCGCTTCCCGCGAAAACTGCCTGGAATGGGTTACACGAAGAGTACTGTAAGGTGGAGAAGTAGCGAACTTTCAACGGCCTGAATTTACGAACCACGAGTACGACACGGGACGACGCAAAATTCGCCGCCCATCGTCGAAGGCACCGTGCAAGATTAACGCCGCGTTCATAGCTGGCAGAAATGGTGGCAGCGGCCTTCATGTGCGTAAGCTGCTTTCTAATCATGTTTAAATGACATGTCAGCGCTTTAAACGTAGAAGGGACAAGTTTTCCGTGTGTTCCTTTTGGGCAACGATAAGTTCGCGCTTAATTGCAGCAAGGGTGTCGTTTCCTGCGAGTTCTGTTTCCTCGTCATTCTGCTCCTCTCGCTGTTATCCTTTTTTGGTTCGTCATTATTGTTGTCCTCTTTGTGTCAAGGGTCAACGGCAGCAAAATAGTTCGTTATCCTTGCCAAGCCTTTCGCAGCTTCTTGTTTGCCGCATGCTTCCGAAAGAACGTCCGCCTCAAATGCCCGCTGTACACCGTAGGCTGGTCGCTGTTTGTTCGCGCTTCGTCATGGCAGCAAATAGCTTTGTTAACGTGAGAGTGTCCAATTTCACTTTATATCTGGCGGCGACCACATTGCTACCCATAATAAATGGGATTTAAGTCATTAACTATTGTCAAATAGGATAAAAGGGTATTTTGCTTAAAATGTAAATGTACCACAACAGCAGTTAACCAACCGATGTGTGCCCATTAAACCTTCCCCTATCAGACTGTTAAATCTGAATGACAGCATTCGCTTCATTTCCTCTTTGAGTTCGGTACATAAACAGCAAGCCGATTTTTTTGTGTTTGGCATCCCTTTGTCCCATGACGATAAAGCGTGAGCGGCATACTCTTAGGACCTTCCTCGACGACGAAGGAATAGTGGGCAATGAAAATCACACTGCATCAAAAGATGAGGAAAAAGAGCGTCGCTCTTACAGGCCTTCTCCTCCGGATGAATATAGGCGGCCCTAAATTCGTTCCCAGAACATGTTGCCGCCGGTCTCTTAACTGCATTGCGCAGGACACAGGACCCTGAGTCCAACATTATAATGAATCCGCTCGATGAAGATCAATGGCGGACAATCCTCATAGAGGAACAAGCTTGTCGCCTGGCTGCCGTTATAGCGAAGACTAAAGATCACAGTAAATATCGACTCACTCCATTTAGAGTGGAAGAGCGTCTCAAAGAGACCACGGGTCGCAACTTGACCATGTGGACCTCCGGAATCAAGGTATACTTGCCGCAGGGGTTCGCTGCTCGCGACGCTTTCCTTCAGCGATACCTGACGCCAAAGGTACTGACGTGAAGTTACTATCTTACATGTTGCATGATTAGGCCCGTGGAGCTTCGATGACCTCAATGAGGAAAATTTCGATCGTTTTGTTTCCAAACGAAACAAGAAGTGAAAATGAAGTCTCATTTGAGGATTGGGTCCATCGGGTCCGCCACTTCCGCAATTTTTTAAATTGCAGTGATTCTAAAGATGTGGCTGATGTTTGTTTGGAATGGAAACTTCGTTTTCTTTCGTCAAGCTTAAGGTCATAGGCCAGTTATGTTTGTAATTTATGCCACGAAAGGAGGATAGGCCCACCCAATATTTCAGTGCTTGGGTTGATCAGCCATGGGTCAAACCTATTTCCAATTCTGGTGGTGGGAAGCATCGTTCGGCGCAAATTGACCCTGACCTTAGCGCACAAAAACTTCAACGGTGTACGGGCGATCTTGCCGAAGGGGTACCTCAAACTCCCAAGAGTTTTCAGAACAGGGGTGCCCCAGCCACTTTACCAGAGACTGGGATTGACCTTTACGACGGTGTCGCTTTAAAAAGTCCCCCACGTGAAAATGGAGGTTCCCTCGCGCATCAAGCACCGCGGGAGGGGCCGAAATCTCGGCGGAAATATTTGATGCCCTAAAGCACGAGGTGCAACTTATTTCCGAGAGCCTTGCTAGGGTTAAGGGCTCTTTTGAGGTGGTCCAAAACCGTCTTTAAACGCTGGGCCTCGTTTAAAGTTTCAGCTAGACATCCTGGTGCGGATGCAGCAATCTGCGAAATTGCCGTCTCTTTCGGTGCAAGCGCCTTCAAGTCCATGTAGGAAGGGTATTGATATGGCTTAAGCAAGACACGTAAAACACTTGGTAAGTACGCAGCTTACAAGGAAAGGTTAACGTACAAGCTAGGTCATGATCTAATATAGCGCAGGTGTAGTTTGGTCTTGAAGACCGCGGAAACCAAGTTAGTAGGAAGATTGTTAGCGTTAAAGAAACTCTGTCTCCAACCGCATAAGAATTAGTACAGCTTCAGCCTTTGGCATATGCTTGTTCTTATTGTTTGGCTTGGCTATCAGCCATCGTGTCACGTACATGTTTTAAGACAATAACCGCGTCGCAGAAAACTCGCTTACTTGTTTACGAATGGTTACTGGGTTGATATATGCAAGCTTATCGGCTAATTCTCCCCTACCAAGGCAGCGTTAATTGAACGCGTGAGTGAGTGAGACCGCTAAGATAGAGCGGATAATAGTCTCTAGATACACGGACAGCGTTATTTAATGCAAATTCCACCACTGGGAGCATTGAGCCCCAGCGCTTTCGAGTCGGACCACACATTGCGTAAAACTTCTTCAATGACACGACTGACAAATTCCGTTTGACCGTCAATCTGCGGATGGTCCGCGGTGGACATGTCCAATGTGGTGCCAAAAATTCGGAAAATTGATTTAAAAAATTTATTCGTGAAATGGGGGTCCCGATCAGAGACAAAGCCACTGGCAAACCGTGTTGTCGAAACACGCGATCAATAAACAGCATGTTGTACCTTCACCATTAATGGAATCCGGCACAGCCGCTAAGTGAGCCATTTTGCTCAATAGGTCAACAAAGACCACAGTGCCAGAGTTCCCGGCCGAATCTTTCGGTAGGGCCGAAAACAAAATCCATACCAATATACTCCCAACACCCTGTGGGTACGGGCAGACTTGCCAGTGGTGGAGCAGCATGCGCCGAGGGTCTAACTCGTGGAAAGTTTTGCATGTGCGAACGAATGTGTTGACCTATTTATAAAGTTTGCGCCACCAATAAATTTGACTAACGTAGCCGTAGGTCTTTTCTCTACCGGGATGACCACCAAGGACAGTATCGTGTGCCTCATAGAGGATTCGGTACTTCAATTCTCATCATGAGGAACAAGGAAACGCGGGAGGGTCCGCAGTGTCAGTGCAATAAGCAACAGGTCGTTATCGATAGAAAATCGATGTAACCTTGCACGCAAAAGTGTCGACAATTTAAAACCCGAGTCAGTGCTGTTTGGAGCTCGTGGCAGAGCTGCACTGTTGATTCTAAACGTAAGCCAAATGAATTTATCCACTAATAGGCAAAAATATTGTCATTAAATGAGAGAGCTCATAATCCGGCCTGCGTGATAACACATCAGCCAAAGCATTCTGCTTATGAGGCTTTTGATCTACCTCGAAATTGTATTCGGCGAAAAAGGATAGCCATCAAGCCATTCTCTACGAGAGATGGGGCGACTTAGTCGCAGTTCGTAATGACGCGTGGTCTGTATATCAAAAACGGCTTAGAATTTGACAAGAGTAGACTTCATTGCAAGTAAATATTTGTCCTGAACTTATAGGTTCTTTTCCGCAGCTTGAAACTGTCTAGACTCGAACGAAATTACACGTTTACGCCCAGCATCATATCTTTGTAACAGAGCACTGCCAATGGCAAAATCCGATGCGTCACAGACGAACCTGAAAGGCCGATTTGGACTTGGCAGTGCCAGATTTGGGGCATGGATACGAATATCCTCAACTGCTTGAAAGGCATTATGCTCTGGCTTAGTCCAGCACCTTTTTAGGGAGATTAGATGATGGCCTAGTCATATCAGAATAATTTTCGCTATATTTGTGTAAATAGTTAGCAAAACCCAACCACTTGCGCAAATCCTTTTAATCTTAGGAACCGGCCAATCTACTATGGCTTTCACCTTAGCGGGATCCACTCTAAGGCCTCGCTTTTCAATGAAGCATCCTAAAAAAAAAATTCTTCTGCGCCAAAAATGCATTCTAATACATTGGCATACAATCTCTTTGTTCGCATACACTCGAGCACTGCTCACAACTGGTATATGTGGATTTCCACATCCGTCTGGCCCTGCTCCGCAGGACTACGGACAAATATGTCATCGAAATAAGTCTGTGCATAACCTGGATGAGGGCGGAAATGTTGCGTCACTAGACGATTAAATGTTGCCGGGGCGTTGAAAAGCCCTTGTGGCATAACCAACTACTCCCATAACATACCGCTTGGGGTGCTAGCCAATGTAAGCGAGATATTACTAGCTCGCATGAGCAGTTGGTAATATCCATCGACTAAGTCAAGTGCACTGTACATTGAACATCTCACCATATTGTTCTGAAGAACATCCTTTCATAGGAATTAGGATTTGTGCTGGTATAGTGGCAGCATTAAGCTTATCATAAGCATGTACAATGCGCCATTTACTATTTGGCTTTTTAGAGAGCACTTACATACGCTTGTAAATAGTGTGAATGGTAACATCGAGGGAGAAGTTAGCCTTGCGGCAATCCCTTCGTTACATGCTTTATTAGAGCGAGACGAAATGTCTATCGATGAGTGCGGCCGAGCTATAAAAGGTTGGTGACTTATCTGAGACGGTGGTCATTCGACCAACGATTAAGTTAAGCTCATCGTCACTTCTAGACGAAGCTGTCCTGGATGACACCAATGCTGCACTTAGTGCGCGAAATGGGTCATCGATCCTTAAAGACCCTACGGATCCCTTTTATTCCTCGATTAAGGAATTCCAAGATGTGGTATGTAATATCCACCATCTGTTTTACCCCCGGATAGAGGTGTCTGTCATGAAATTGGGTTGGTCCTTGGAACGAAATACTGCGTCACCCGACAGTGGCCTTTACCAAAAGAACAGTATGACGTCATTGACGATTTCTTCCGCGCTAAGCACGAGGCTGGAATGGTACGAGAAAGCATATCTCCTCATTCGACACCGACATTTTTTGTCACGTATCACTTTGTGAGGAAGTAGACGCTTTGCGTCTCTCCTGTCTTGAAGTAGAGAAAGTAGACCTCTTAAAGAACTGGACATTCACTTTCCCAAATGTTTCAGCCTGTATTAAATCTATACCAGAGCTGGTGTCGAATTGACATCCGACAAAGTTAGGTAACTCAACTTCCTCGTCCAGTGAGTCACTTCACGTGCATTAAAAGGGTTTGACCCGAAATCCCTTGGCTAGTGACCTTCGTTGTAATGATAATTCACTGAATGCTGAAAGCATTGTACGCCTAAGGTCGAGTCATGAAGGGTGTGATACCTGAGTCACGTCGAGTGGTATACTAAGTCCACCTAGTGTGGTCGGCCGAGGTGGTAACATAAGGAGTGTCAGTAATGACACAATTGGCATGTACGTGTTGTGCCGCCCTTTTCTTGGTCCGGCTCAGAAATAATGTCTTCAACATTGGAATTTACTAACTCAGACATTCCAATGTCTAAAACACCGACAGATTTAGTTAGTAATTCGCGCCAATAGCGCTTTTCTTGCAAAGCAAAGGTGGGTTCATGACTCTTCAAAGCTGTGCTAGGAACATTACGCGTGGTTCCCAAGGTCCTAGACCCCCAATCGATCCATGGCTCATGACATTCAAGCCAAGCCATACCAAGGATGAGGTCATATCTTAAATCCAAATCAAGGACAAGACAGCGTTCCACACTGTCAAGTCTAGAAACTTTTTTTTTTACCTAAGTTAAACAGAACTTTAGGAACGGTGACACGAATATCAGTCGCAAAGCGGACAGGGACTGTATCACTTTCATGCACTTTAAGCGCCTTAACGTGTTTATTGACTTACTTCAAGGTAAAGACGTCGAGCATAATTGCAAGACGCTCCGGAGTCAATATAAATTGACCATGGCTGATCATAACGCTTCACAGTCGCATGGGCGACTAGCAAGAACGGCTTGTACTCACGCTCCGTGCCAGTACGCAGCGAACTAATTAGGGCTAGGGTCTGTTTACTTATACCTCCTAGACGTTCGACAGAGCCTAGATCTCCCCCAGTGGGGCGCCTCGTACCTACTGGGTACCGACGTTTTCCCGCACCGTACCAAATTTCTGGTATAGGTCGGAGTGTGTGCTCTTTCGAGCTATACGCGTATTTCAAAGGGGACAGTTCGGGCGTAAATGTTTCGTGCTTTCGCACATATAACATCCACGGACGTTCTTATGCTGTTCTACAGCTTGAAACACTTTTTTTCTCTTCTCAACAACGCTTATTTTTTTTACATTTATGGGTTCCGCTCTATTAGACGGTGACATATGTGCTAGAAATGCTTGTGCCGTAAAAAGCGTGGTAACACGAGTAAATTTAGCGTAGAACACAGCGTGTGACGCTATGAAAATTGCGTGGTCGAAAGAAGCAGGATGATATCGGAATAATTCCGTCCGGGCGACCCCCTCATTGAGACTCATCATAAAGATGGCCACAACGGTTGCTTCTTGCACCGGGTCTTGATGCATAGATGTAAAGAGAGGACTCAACTCTTGGACATAGTCCCCTAGGGCACGTTTACCCTGTCGAGTCGCTAGTAGCTGTGATCGAATGCGGAAAGCCTGATCAGGCAGCTCAAACATGCATGTCATTTGCTAGTCAGCGTATCATATGAGGGAAAAGCGTCGTTTATGGACGTGCTGCAAGATAGTGTCCACTCCATGGCTCTTCTGCCGAGCTTGAAATGGCCATAGCCACCATTTGCCGTTATGTTAAGAGCATGGCGGGGTCAATAAACATCTCCATGGACTTATCCAAAAAGGCAGGTTTTCTCCCTCCATTTCCTCAAATGCCTTCGCATGGACAACTAAAAGGTGAGATTTAGACTGTTATTTAAATACAGAGATAAACCGAGTTGGCAAAGATGCCGCAAGGTAATCCTGAACCTGTCCGATCAGCAAGATTTCGTATTGCATGATGGCTTTAAGCCTTACATGGAGGACCTCTGGCCCCTTGGATATAATAAACTGAATATGTTCAAGCCCTAAACAAAGTTTTGAGCTTTTCATAGGCTGTGCGTTGCGCCTCTGAAAGCTCTGGAAACTTTTCCACTTCAGTAGAGGCTTAGTCTTATAAAGACTCATACGTAGATTGACTACGAGTGCTACCAGGTGTAGTGGAGCAACCTCACTCCTAAAGTCAGAGATAAACTTATAGACTCAAAGAGTCTCTTAGTTATATAGAATAACTTAAGTGTTAACAACTCAGGGAGTTGTACAAGTTATAAAAGCTAAAGAAATTCTAATTCAAGGGATTCAGGGATTTTAAGAACCAAGTAGCGACTAGTGCCCGAGAGTATGTACCTCAGAAAGTCTTCTATCGCTCCAGATCAGCGTGCAAGCCTTAGGAAGGCACTAGACGTTTTAAGATCAAAAGGGAAACTAAAGTTTATTCAATGATTAAATCTAAAAATCATACCTTACCTAATTAAAATAGATTTCGGCCGCCAGATTTATATCTGGCGGCGACCACATTTGTTACCATAATAAATGGGATTTCTGTAAGTGTAGGCGGGCACGTCGTATTACGGCCACTATCTACTAAAGCACACACCCTAGCACAGCGAGGACGCGGTTTGACAGACTTTTCTCACGTGCATTGAGCTTGTTGTGGTGCGCGCCTTAGCGACCTTACCCAACGCTTTTAGTACTTTAATATACGTGTCATCATAAAAGCGTTAATCCGGCTCCTCGTGCGCACTTACCAAGCAGGGAGTAGTTTTCAGACTGTTTTGTATTGAATTGTCTTATATATAATTCCTATCTAAGCAATTGACCATCTATTTAAGTACACAAACTGTACTTCTCGGGGATTGTGTAACATTAGGGCAACTTTAGCCCGTTAGAGTAATTAAATACTGTAAATGGGACAAAAGGGTGTTTTATTATAGAGTAAATGTACCACAACAACGGTTCACCAACCGATGTTTGCCTCATTGCACGCGGCATGTTTTGAGCTGTCTATGAAGAAATCGTGTTTACCGCTTGAAGTTGCAGCGCGGCAAAGGTGTTGGAAGGCTGACTAGAAATTAGTACAGGGGTTGGCAAGGCTGTGACCAATTAAAGGCTTATCTCCGAAACCCCCGAAAATCCCCCTAAATATCTGCCAAAATTGCGAATTTCCCTCATCAATCATACAAAAAGTCCGAACTCCAATCTGCTACTAGTTATCCAAAAAAGCTAAACGAGAAAACGAAATATAATTTTGTGGCACTGCACTTGCTACACATTTCTACGTCTGCGCTCAAATAACAGGAAGTTTATTCACGGAGTAGTAAATTTCCGAAAGGCCTTGCTGGGACTAGGTTGTGTGCACTCAGTATCTAGTGAAAGGTCACTCTTTGCAGTAAGTGTAATGGGGCACACATCGGTTGGAGAACCGTTGTTGAGTGTACATTTACTTTATGGGTAAAATACCATTTTATTCTATTTTAAAATAGGTAATGACATCGGTTGGAGAACCGTTGTTGTGGTACATTTACTTTATGGGTAAAATACCCTTTTATTCTATTCTAAAATAGTTAATGACTCAAATCCCATTTATGGCTAATAAATGTGGTCGCCGCCAAACATAAATCTGCGGCCGAAATCTATTTTGGTTTATCTAGGGTAAGGTTTTAGATTAAATAATTAAATAAAGTGCAGTTCCCTTTTTGATCTTAAAGCATCAAGTGCCTTCCTCAAGCTTGTGCATTTTGATCTGTAAGAGATAGAAGCTTTCTAAGGTATATACTCTTGGGCACTAGTTGCCGCTTGGTTCTACGAGCCTTGAATCCCTTGAATTAGGATTTGTATAGGTATAGGCTCTCTAAATTAATGATAAATGTTATTTATTAACCGTCCAATACAAGCTATCCTTCTTAACTAAAGATAAGTGAAATATTGCATTCTGATTCAGATGTAACATTCCGTTCAAGAGGATTTCGTATGACCTTAATTTATCGAGAAATTATGATTAAAAATAAAAATCCTTTACAGCCAATCAAAATTTGTTTTCGCGAAAGTGTGAGCGAAAATACTTAAATATCGTTTACATATCATTACCCAAACAAGCCGGTTGGTCCAACGTATAAGCCAATCGCAGCTTTGACTGCATTACTAGCGTCAGATAAGCGGCTGCGATTCCAGCGAAGTAAACGCGGAACACGTGGAGCGAAATCTCATACGTGCACAAAGACCCTCAGTTAATGATATAAAAGCGAGCATGGTTCAGTGTGATACTAGAACTTGATTCAAGAATTGTTTCCTCCCATGCCTGTCCTACCTGGGTTCGGAGTGAGTGGCCAGCCACAATCCATATAAACAGTATCCGTGTGCAAAAAATGCAGAAGCGATTGTTTGCTTTGTCTTTTTTACAGCCAAAGTGGACAGAATCGTCCGGAAGGTTAACTCCCTGTCAAGAAAACAATCCCAATCCGCTAACTCTCTCTTGGACAATATAAAGGAATCATAAGACTAATCGGTACATGCTTAAACAAAGAATACTAAGAAAGCAGCTCACAAAGCTTGTACTGTAAATTATTGAATATCTGCTCCTCGTTGTAAATTTAGGAAGGATTTGTACTTTACAGTATTAGTCGTTTTTCTCAATGTGGAGACATTACGAGAAATTTAAATTCACATTTCGGTGAGATCTCGTCCTTCGAATTTCTGATCTAGCTGTTCCTTCGAAGAGTTTTCAAATTAGTGGCCTCATGTGCAAGCCAATATTATAATAGTAGTATCGATCGCAATATTATTGTGCATGATAAAGTCTCCTCAACGATACTCCTTGCTTCTTAGAGCACCACGTGGTCAAATTACCGATCTAAAAAACAGCCATCTAACAATAAAAAATCAGATTACGGCCACCATGAGAATATGTCGTTTCCAATTGTAAAAGTAAATAATAATCCGTTAAATAAAAATACAGCTTAACGGCGCGATGGGTTTTTAATAAGAACAGTTGCGCGATGTCTGATCCGAAGCCTTGGGGATGAGGCATCGCAAAGAGTCCTCTTCAGCCTTGGCAGTTATTCTTTTGCCGCTTTCATCAACAACGTAAATAATGCGTTTCTTGTCGTATTCATTGGCCGTCTGTGCTACCTTTGTCGTAACCACGTATGGAGACGACTGCAACGGATCGCCGAATGCAAGAACGACGCCGCCACCAGGAGCCGTCGTTGTTGATAGCACGGGCAAATACGCGGGAAGTGTAACAACTATAAATCTAGGCGTTGCACAACTTCAAGCGTCGTCCAGCCCTCAGTCGCTCTTCATCTTTCCTGGCACTTTTAATGAGCAAATTTTTATCGGCAAGGACGTGAAATCCCTAATTATCCAGGGGTACACGTGTGATACGACCGATTACACGCAAAACCAGGTGACCATCACTCATTCCAAATCTCAAAACGATTTGCCGTCAAGCGTGACCTCGAATCGTAACTTTCTCACGAGTACCCTCGGTATTGAATCTGCGTCGGCAAAAGTCTATAACCTCAATGTAGCCAATACCGCTGGCCAAATTGAGATAAATGGTCAAGCTGTAGCCATCTCCTCGTCTGGAAAAAGCCAGGGTTTCTATGCTTGCAGCATTAAGGGATATCAGGACACGTTGTTTGCCCACAAAGGTCGGCAACTCTATGTCAAGTCCCACATTCGTGGTGCCGTGGACTTTGTGTTTGGCCAAAATGCCGTAGCGTGGTTTGAATCCTGTACCATTGAGTCGATTGGAAAGGGCTGGCTTACTGCCAATGGCAATACGAAGCCGGAGAACGAGAATGGGTACGTTTTCAATAACTGCCAAGTCACAGGGACTGGCCCGACCTTCTTAGGGCGTCCGTGGAACCCTTATGCTCGTGTTGTATTTCAAAAATGCCAACTCGGGAGCCACATCGATCCCAAAGGGTGGTCTCCATGGGGTGATTCAGCCAGTCTGGATACAGTGACTTTTGCCGAGTATGGAAACACTGGTCCGGGCTCCAAGACGGATCAACGCGTGCCGTTTAGCACGCAGCTGGACAAAGCAAAGGATATTAAGGAGGTCCTTGGTGATGGGTACATGGATGAGTGGTTTGTTGACTCGTTGTTTCAAAAGTAAGAACAATGGAAGGGCAAAGTGGCAACTTAATGCCAGAGTGTTAATAATTAATACTCGACTTATTGAATAAAGACGTCACATAAAATGTTGTTACTATATGGTCCTTCCACGGCAACCATAATCAACAGTTATTCCTATACAATCGTCGATAGATTCCCCCCTGGGTACAAAACAAACCACTAAGATTTGCCTTTTTGAAAGGTTCGTATGCACTTCTGCAAAAGTTGGTTGGAGCAAATGTAATAAATTCATCCTTAGCTTGACCACCAAAGACTAACATACATGCGCAAGAGCGCACCTCCGACCCTTATCGGTTATTTCCAGCTCAATTTCTCCCTCGTGCTCGATTTGCTGCTCTTTTTTTCGCTCTTCTTATGACTTGCCAATCAAGTGCGGTGGGCTTTTGAAATTTTCTCACTAGTTTGAAACAATACATCTAACACCGCCGAACAAAAACACGGTTTCTGATGTGCTCAGGGGCAGTCACACCCATTACACTACTCTCATGTAGAAAGTTAAGGTGTGTGGCTACAGCGATTTCCGAATGTGATTTAGGGTGTGTGTGATAGTGTATTAAAGTCCATAGGACGACGACTAAAGGAAGAATTGTTTATTTTGCGATATAGCGGAATAATAAAAATGTTATAAGTTGTCATTTTAATCTGTAGTTTTTATTCAACTAAAACTAACAGACGGGGAAAGGAAAATGTGTGCATATACCAAAAGGGGAGTGTGCCTTTGCCGATTCCCTATTTTTACTTTTTGAGTTTTAGAGTTAAAGCTTATACTTTTTTTCAGATTTTCATATTGTCCAATAATGTAGCCAAATGTTAGCGTCGTTTCTTAGGAAATGCGTCAATTAAAAGTATACTTTTGCGTAATTTTAAAAAAAGTCGCGAGGCGTAATGTCGATTCTGGCTTTTAATTAGACAAAAATATGACGACCTTAGATTGCTACGGTTCATGTATGTAGAAGTCGATAATTAAAATTCAAATTGCTTTTGTGCGATTATTCAAAGAATTGTGAAAATGAAGAGGCCGTATTTGTTGAGTTTCCGACTTTCTCTTTCATAGTTAAGGCACTGTCTGCTTCTATAATTTGAAAAATAATGCATTGACCTTAAGCTGCAGCTTGCTTCGATTATGAGGGAAAATAGAGTGATAAAGATTGCGGCACTTTGAGGCGAAAGATTAGAATGAGTTCGATACAATTTTATGCTTAAAGTTGAGAATTTGTCAAGTAATTATTTCGAACTAATTTTCTTCGAGTTAGCAGTAGTCAAAATAGAGGCAGAGCCTTGCAGTATTTAGATTAATAATATATTTTTAAAATAGATTTATTTACCTTAGTCGTAACCCTTGAGTTTACTTGATCATGTGAAAATTATTGACCGACCACTTGGGCGAGGTTCACATAGTGACCCACCCTTATGCAAGATGCACATAGGTGCACTCAATTAAGGGGATCACTTATGGGACAACGGCCATCTGTAAGCCGAGAAATTTAGAATAAATACGCTCAACGTGAATGTAACGGGCATATCATTACATAGATATTTTTTCCTACAAGACGAGTTATAAATATTATTTTCTATTAGAGGAATATATAATGAAGAAGTATGAGATTTATAGTTTTACTAAATATTCCCAACATTACCAAATTTGGTAAGATCGAAGCAACAAGATAACAGTAATTGATTTCAGTTCACCCCACGGTGCGCATGGAAGCGCTTTACATAATTTAGTAGATAGAAGATCGTTATAAAAAACTTAATATATTAATACAGGATTACTTTTCTCGATACTGAAGCCTTAGAATCGACAGAGTACTTACAACCTTCCTCTGCACGTCAGTGTCGTGAGTAATCGAGTAACTAACCTTCACTATTCTCAGCGTAGGTTGGCTAGTAGTGTCATCAGTCCTAGCAAAATGTGCTCGCGAATCGAAAAAATATATGTAACTAGTGAAATAAAAAAAATCACATTGTATCAAAACAATTCATAACCAGGTTTCTTTGCTTTCTCGTGGCAAAAGTGCTCGCCCTGACTATCGTAGCGAAACTTCCGTGAAGGATATTACCGTATCTCGCAGTAAAGGGGTACCTTTTCTGCTTCATATTGGACTCAACTGTATTTCAACAGGAGGCGCGCCAGCTGCCGCGAGTGCTGCACCTTATCCGGGCGTTTGGCTGGATGAACAATCTAACCGAGCGTAAGCAAATAATTTTAAATTTGGCCTTTACTTAAATTGGTAGTGTCGAGTATCAATGATCTTGTTAGAAAAGGGCACGACGATATCAAGTATGTATTTTGGCCCATATCGTGGCAATATTCCCGAAATTGAAAATTCAGTCCAGTCGTAGAGCCAGCCAAATTGCTTCCGTCGGACCTTTGCCCATCGTGATTCAAAATCGATGACTGTCCAGATGCCTCCGTTGCAATTAAACAACGTCTAGAAGGAATTCTTAGATTCCTTATGCTTTCTCTATAACGATACATACAGTATGCTTCGTCTCGTACGTACGCTCGAGACTTCGTTTCTGCTCCACGAAAAAAACGCGACGCTTATCTCGATGTGCACAGCCAATTTCGTTTTCCTTACATTTTTTTGCTTCCCGCAAGACACACACGTGCCTTCTCATTTAAAAACGCGCCTAGCGCAATAGAAGAGAATCACAGAAAAACAAATGGTTTCAATTAAATTATTTGCAACGGTAGCCGCGATGCTTGCGCCAGTCTTAAGCGTGCGAGGCCATGGGTATCTTACCAATCCCAACGTAACGATTGATGGGTTCATGAAGAGTGGCTACAGTGCCACGATCGATAGGGGGACACGTTGGGGCCCGTTTGACCATCCCAAGTATGGTTACGGTTCCAATGCGACACTGTCGTACTTTGCTGACCTCTTCGCATCCAAGGGGTACAACTCGCTTGGCGAGTTTATCGTTGAGAATCAAAAGCTTGAAACCGCCGCGAGTAACACCGAGTGTGGTCTCACGTTACTTAAAGAATCCGAACGCTCGAAACTCCCAACGTCGGACCTCGAATTCTCGGAATTTAATCACATAGGCCCGTGTGAGGTCTGGTGCGACAAAACCAAGGTGTTGTTTGCAAATAACTGTCAAAACAAATATCCAGGCGCCCCGGCTAAAGTGCCGTTTGATCACGCCAAGTGCGCTAATGCGAATCGGATGACGATCTACTGGCTCGCAATGCATGGGGACCCGTGGCAAGTATACGTGAATTGTGCGTGGCTTCAGGGTGGCAAAGGCAGGGGCTTGCCACCCGTTGTGAAAGGTCAAGGCCCAGTAAAGAAAGGTGCTGGTTCGAAATCAGTATTGGCGATTACGCCGTCTAACGAGATGGAAAAGGTAGCGCAAGAGGCAGACGGAATGAATGGAGGTGAGAACGAAACTCGTGAGGAGACGGAGCCTCCGAGTATCGAGGCGTCTCCTGCCAAGTGCTCTCGTCGTCGTGAGTAAGGTTATATAAGATGAAGCGATTGTATTACATTTTGAGGGTCATCGAAGGTTTGTGAGTTTCGTCCTTGTTTTTTTAATATCATATTATGACGTTCTGACACATTTGGACACTTTATTCATACATCATGACTGGTCTTTTGCAGAGATGGTTGTTTCCTATATACAGCAACGATTTGTTACACGCGTTAATTAGTTCCTTTGCAAATTATTTGCCGCCCAAATATTGTAATAACTTTTCGGGTGATATGTTGCCTTTACATATAAAATCTCATCGATTTTGTGAGTTTTGGACAACGAGATTTTTTTTTTGACTTGTCAAGGATGAGGTTGTTGCCATCATTCAACTAAGTTCAACAATCGATCAATTTACAAAATGTCAGAACCTCAGCAAGATCCGGCTTCTCGTTGAGTGGCTTCGCATAATAGCTATCGCTTAAAAATCTTAAAAGAAAGGAGAAAGCTACTTCACGAATACTTAACAATAAAAACGGTAGAGCATGTCGCGTATTATTGAATCCCATGACGACACTCTGGCATTAAGTAGCCACTTGCCCTTCCATTGTTCTTACTTTTGAAACAACGGGTCAACAAACCACTCATCCATGTACCCATCACCAAGGACCTCCTTAATATCCTTTGCTTTGTCCAGCTGCGTGCTAAACGGCACGCGTTGATCCGTCTTGGAGCCCGGGCCAGTGTTTCCATACTCGGCAAAAGTCACTTTATCCAGACTGACTCTCCATGGGGACCACCCTTTGGGATCAATGTGGCTCCCTAGGTGGCATTTTTGAAATACAACACGGGCATAAGGGTTCCACGGACGCCCGAAGAAGGTCGGGCCAGTCCCTCTGACTTGGCAGTTATTGAAAATGTACCCATTCTCGTTCTCCGGCTTTGTATTGCCATTGGCAGTAATCCAGCCCTTTCCAATCGACTCAATGGTACAGGATTCAAACCACGCTACGGCATTTTGGCCAAACACAAAGTCCACGGCACCACTAATGTGGGACTTGACATAGAGTTGCCGACCTTTGTGGGCAAATAACGTGTCCTGATATCCCCTAATGCTGCAAGCATAGAAGCCCTGGCTTTTTCCATACGAGGAGATGGCTACAGCCTGACCATCTTTCTTCATTTGGCCAGCGGTGTTGGCTACATTGAGGTTATAGACTTTTGCGGACGCAGATTCGATACCGAGGGTACTCGTGAGAAAGTTACGATTGTCCTCGACATCCGATGCCAAATCTTTTTGGGCCTTGGAATGAGTGATGGTCACCTGGTTATGCTTGTAATCGGTTGTATCACACGTGTACCCCTGAATACTGAGGGATTTGACATGGTCACGGATAAAAATTTGCTCATTGTAATCGCCAGGAAAGATGAAGAGCGACTGAGGGCTAGACGACGCTTTGAGCTGATCGACCCCTAGTTTTATAGTTTTTACACTTCCCTCGTATTTGCCCGTGCGATCGACAACGACAGCTCCTGGTGGAGGCTCGGTCCTTGCATTCGGCGAGTCCTTGCAATCTTTTCCATACGTGGACAGTAGAAGGGTTACACAGACAGCTAATGAATACGCAAAGAGACGCATTTTGTGGCTAACGTAGGCGGCACGGAGAATATTGCAAAGTGATTGATAGGACTAAAGCATGACCGAGATCTCTCTCAAATTGGCACAATGTCTCAACGTCTTATTACAAGCGAAGCTTCCCATCCAGGAAGCCTCCTTGACCGTAGCGCCGTCATGTTGTGAGCTCTTTTTTTTTCATTTTAATTGTTGTTTCTTTTGGTGTAACGTCGTGTTTAACAAAAAAGTGCATATATGCGGAGAAATCTGCCTTTTTTTTTTCAGAATAGGGACCTTTTTTCGATCATTTTCTGAATCATGGGGATCACGTCTTTTGGGTGTGTTTCTTACACGTCAAAGACAATAAGATGTCATGAAAAAAAACCAAGATGGCCTTACTTAATGAAATTAAATGGTTTCAGGATCACTAGCTGGATCTTGTAGTCGATAATCCAAACTCTTGTAAATGTCGCCACGCCGAATGGAGAAACACGACCATAAAGTTAGTATTGTGAGTTTCAAGCTTCGTGGGATTTCGTAGTATTTCATTGGTAGAAGAAGGATCTTATCATGTGACACTTATATTTTCGCTTTCACAACATTAAGCAATCATAAAATTACAGGATTGCTCATTAAAAGGGATTTAAGCTTCTAAACGATTTCGTCCACTGTGGCTGTGGAAAAGACGATGGAAACAATCACTTTAGTATTTCTTACAAAAGGACGAAGTTTAAATGGCACGTGCCCATTCATCATTGCCGAAACTAGAGGCAGGACAAGTTATTAAAGCAAACAATCTTTGAATCAAGATGTAGCTATGTTCTTGTAAGCTCTCGAAGATTTTAGAACTCAAAGGGAGAGTAGTTATGATATGTATGCTCGATCGCACTTTAGCGAAGGAGAACTGGCTCGCCAGGGATATAATTATTGCCGTCAAATTACTAATTTATCTTTGATTAATTAATCCGTCGATGAAAAGAATGTTGGTGCCTCAGCAAGATCCGACTTTTCAATGATTGACGACTTCGCCAATAGCTTTGGCCATATAAAGCCCAATGTAGCGAGAATCGTTGATGTCCATTTAAATAGGTTCAAAATTAGAGCTTTTACTTCAAATTGTCAACGGAATTGCAACTTAAATTTGAATTCGATATCTAATGACATCTATCATCAATACTGTTATTGTAACGGGGTGTATCGTTATATGAAATTAATACTTCAAGGTTATTAATTAATCTATTATCTAAAAGGTAGATAATATTTATAGGATATTACTTTAAATAGTAATGTCCAGAAATCTTATATATATATAGGTATAGGCCATTATATCTATTTATTCCGCAGACTAATCAGCTGTAGGAGTAATCAAAGAGAGAGTTGCAGATAAGATAGAGATAAGAATTCAATTGCATGTTTAGTATTAGTTTATAATAAGTTAGAGTGAACAGATAGAGAAAAGCGTTACTTAGTTATATTAATACAGTTTTCATTTTACCCTCTTTAAGCTAGTTACCTTAAAGAGAAGTTTTCCTCTGCACGTACTAGTGTACGTGAAATAACGTAAGGTACCACTCCCAACTGAAGCAGTGCGAATTGGACTTGTACTGAAGCAGTACAAGTCGGAGTGCCCCGTTACAGTAATTGCGAAGAAGACATAATTTATTTTATCGACTCCGGCAGTATTCAACGCATGTATTCTACTGGCCTTAATTGAAAATTCTCCCATTGTAGGTTACTGGGCCGAGTCGGCGTCATCGCCCGACTCGGTGGTAACCGTTAAGGCCTCCAAATCGACCGGTTGTGACATTAAAAAACCCTGTGGTTAGTGACTCCGAGCAGTCTAAAGGGGAAGACTAAAGTTCGAATGGAGCCTTGAGCTTTAACTTTTACGATTTCTATTGTGACAACCAAAGAGGTGATACGGAATTTTTTCTTACACTTCGGCAGACCCTTTTGGTGCGGAGTCATCTTGTGATGACTCCATGGACGATGATAACTCTGATGATGTCAGAAAGCATCACCAGGAACGAAGTGATCGCTAAGGTCACTTCGGGAAGCTTGCTACTGGTGGTGCTAGTATGCTCACCAGGGACGGAATGCCAAGGATCACTCCGAAAGTAATGTTAACCTTAGCGTTAACATGAGCCAACGGGAAAGGGACCGCAATGTTTTGCAGGTTGCTCCCGAAACAAGCCTTGGATGCAGCCTAATTCTCTGGTCTGGTATGAGCAACGATCGATACCATATTCCGCTATTGGCTCATCCAGGCTTCACAAGCCTGATGAGGACGAAGCGGAATGCTTTGTCGATGCATTCTTCCTGCATCGGTGGTACACATGTACGCAAGCAAAAAATGTCACACCTTTGTCCAAGCTTGAAGATCATTTGTGTGGAATGAGGCCGCGAGACCTGGCTTGACAAACTGGATGCTTTCCGGGAACGGTTCAAAATACGGACCGTAGTCGGTGCACGCTACAAGATTCATTTTTTGTCGTTAGAGGCAGGGTAATCTTGCCTCTCCTGGAGGGACTCATGCCCATGCTGTTAAAGAGGGCAGGTCATGCTCCTAAGGAGGTATTTTCCCATAAGAACCCTCATTGAAGGACGCTCATTTTTTGTGAGATGCGCGAAGAAATTGAGAACCTCCAAGCCTTTTGCGAGCGCGGAAGCGCTCTTTCTCTGATCGACCCACTTCCGTCCAGGAGGACAGGTCTCGTCGTTTTGTCGTACGAGCCCCGTACGTCCACAATCAGTTGGAAACCGAGGTTCTTAACTATCATGCAAGAGTGGATACCGTCCCCCAAAACGAGATAATTTGTTCGAATTACTTTCACCTCACGGCTATTCGAGAAGCGTTCAACAAGGAAACGCTTTTCACCTCAACGGACGTGGAGAAGGAGGGAAAATTGGGTTCGCCTCGTGAATTGAACGCGCCAATAAGTTTTCAGCATGGACGTGAAAACACCTATCTCCGATAAGCCGCGACTTCTACTGGCCACGCCAGTATGAGTTTGTCCGCAACAAACGTGCTTGCGAAATTTTTTAACGGGTGAAGCCTAGTGCTTCATCGCGTTCTCCGTTACAACCTCTGCCTGTTCCGGCTACATGGCCCATCTTGCTGCAGTCCCGGAGTCGACCACAGCCAAAGGCTGTGCTCGGGGTTTTGTTGGCAGGATACTTCGACTCCATGGGTTTGGTCCCAGATCGATACTTCAGATCCACGGCGGAGTTTTGGCAATTTGTGTCTAAATCACTTGGAACACAGGTGAAAATGTCAACTTCTGACCGTCCTGAAACATACTGTCAGACAGAACGAACAAATTGAATCCTCGAAGATATACTTTTTGAGTACGACCACACTTTTACGAGTTGGAGCGTGTTCCTGCCGATGGTAGAATTTGCCATCAACGATTCAGTGCATCGTTTTGCGTGAAAGGCTTACGCCACCCACGTATATAAACACCTTGTTTGAGAGTGATGTTTTATTAAAAAGATGGAGAGACTCGCTCAAGCAAAGATTAATGTAGCTCTTGCTCACCACATATTGACTCTACGGTCAACGCGAAGGACAGCAATGTTGATTTAATCAACATTAAAGGGGATAAACTCAGTAATAGCGATAATGCTATTACTGACTTTGATAACGATGCTGAAAGGCCTAGCATCGAAACCAATTATGTTAGTGAAAACAATAATGCTCTCACTAATGAGGAGAACGACATCCTCGCAGTGCGCACCGGTCGCACTGAAGACGAAAACAAACCGAGTCAGCAGGAGAATTCCTGCTGGCTAGAGAAACATTGTTCCGCTACAGGATTCCATCGCTGATGCGGTGTACCGACAAAGCGGATATCTGACAAAAATGGAAGATCAAACATTTTTTATTTATTGTTTATGATCTCTACGGTAAACATACCAAAACATGTCGGGACGTATGTGGGCAATACTAAATTTACTGCCGAAGTATAGCGGCCCGTTTCGTGTGCACCGCCAAGACAATGCGTACACGTCGAGCTGCCTCGAAGGATGCGAACGCATCCTACGTTCTAATCTGGGCATCTCTCCGCCGGTACCATCAGTGCGAGTCTTTTTCTAATCCGAATTACTCTGAACGGCTAAAGGCGTCTGCCAAAGCCTGATGGTCTCGAGCTGATACATAATAATCTCGGGACAGAGTCTGGTTTTCACGAACCAGGCGATCCACTGTATCTTTCAAGGATGAGATCTTTTGACGAGCTGGCACCACCTCGCTTTGAAGGGACTGATTTGTCCGTTGTTCATCAGTTGATCAGTCGCAACTTGCGCACAATTTTATAACTGGTCACGAAAAAATAATCGACTATCACCGCTAACCTGCGACGACAGAATCGCTAGTGGTCAATGTCCTTCCTTAAGTAATAAGGTGTGTGATCCAAGTCACGATGTTGACTCACTCGTACATGATGCGTGAACGCAAGTCGTCATGGGTGGGGATTTGGTTGCCAGCAATGGTGAATTAATTATACAGTAATTTATTGCGTGTTGTGTATCGATCCGTAAAGATCGATACAATTTCGACAATCCTTTCAAGGATTGATGTGATGGATTTTAAGGTAGTCTATCAAACCTTTAAGAGCCTTACCTTCTTGATAGGTTCTTTTTACGGCGCCAAGTAATGTTGACGACGGAACACTTATTGTTGCAACATGGGTTTATCTTAACTGTCCTTTTGTGCAGTCGGCTCACCATAGGGCCGGCGCGAAAGGCATCAACGGCGCTAAAATACAAGCTTTTCGCCATTCTCTGCGACATGTGTGGGCTGTTGACGGCCGTGCGTAAATACGCATGGTCCGTATAAACAATGAGCTGTCTATCTTCCAAGAGATTAACCCTAACTTAGCCAGTGCATATTTTATGGTAAGGAATTCTTTGTCAGGTATGGGTAATTGCGCTCAGCTTATTGAAGCTGACGCGATTGATAACAGACGAAGCGCTCTGCTCCGTCTGTGTCATATTGCATTAACGCACAGCCGATTGCTAATTCGCTGCCATCACAGAACACATGAAAAGGTCGGTCTTGGTCAGCAATCCCCAGGATTGGCGATTCCATCAATTTTGCTGGTTACCCTCATAGGAAAGCTGATAATCAGCGTTCCAAGACCACTTTACATTTTTCCTTAGCATAGATGAATGATGTACTGTCATTTCGGCGTGAGTACTTGTGCACGTACGCCGCTATCCCAAGGAACTTTTTAGGTCTCTTTCCATAAACTGGCACGGGCGAGTCGGTAATTGCCTTATTTTTTCGGATCGGGTATCACCTTGAATATCTACGGTGCACCCAAGAAATGATATTTCGCTTGCAGCGAATATACACTTCTTAGATTTGCATACAACATATGCTTACGCATAAGTGTAAGAGCTTTTCGGAAGTGGGCATGATGTATTTCAACGTCCGACTTTCCGTTCATGGCTCTGCTATGAACGAAGACATCATCAAAATAGATCAGTGCGAAATATTGCACCGATCTCAACAGATTATTTAAACATCTGTTGAATGTCGCAGGGGCATTACTAAGTCCCTGTGACATAACTAGCCACTCCCATAGCATTCAACTTGGGGTGCTTACTGCTGTGAACGGGATATCCTGTTCACGCATAAGGATCTATTAGAGCCCATTTTTCAAATACATTGACAAAAAGATAGTACATTTTGACATTCCCTCAATGATTATATCTTTTCGTGGTATCGACGTTTGAGCCAGTTCTGTTGCAGCATTCAATCTATTAAACGCATTAGTAAGCCACCACCCTCCTGTAACTTTACGCACACAAAAGTTCGGGGAGCTATGTGGGAAGGTACACTCCCTTCCATGACCCGCTTTTAATCGATCGATAAAGAATTTATGGATCACAAGTACTTGTTCACGAGGCAATGGCCAATGATTCATGACACAGTATATAAAAAACACCTTCACGTTTAATAAACATTGAAGTTTTTCGAACCTGTTTTAGAACGATTTCGTGTCGAGTGCTTCTATCCTTAGGCAACTCGCACGGTTGTCTTCAACAACTACCAGGATTGGGACGTAAAACGTTCCATTCTAGTCTTCTAATCGAGGATTTTTTCGTCCATACATGAGCTGCTGAGAACCCGTTCATTCTCATAAAAACTATTGCCGACCGAATGTCGGTCACGTAGTTGTCATCCGTGACAAGTACGCAGATCTGCTTGATTTTGCCAATACGCAGTTCATGCAGGAATCGTTTCGGTTCTTGCTTTGAGAATTGAGTTATCTCCGAAAATAACTTCGGAGGCGCTATCAGATCAAGTGTTTAAGCGCTTACACTTTATCTGTTGTTTACTAAGACATTTAATGTTTCAGCTACTTCTTCAAAAGTTACGTACAAAGGTACCTAGGAAACTTTTAACGCAGGTTTCTGGGGACTTTTTCCCGCAGATTCTTGGGAACTTATTCCTTTAAGCTTTATTGCGGGAGCATCCTCCTTAACTGCCTCACACTTTGGCTGCGTAACCACAGCGAGATCCTCTACGATCGACTCTCCGGTCGATCGAGGACTTTCGCATTGTCTCTTATAGATAGGCGTTGGATATTATCTTGGATGTTGCTTTTCAAGCAAGCATCCTTATTTCGTACCACTCGTCTTATTCGATTGGTCAAACTTCGACGCTGTTAGTGCTTGTGCACAGCCGTCGGAATCTAACTCAATAGTGTGTTGGACATTAACACTGGAGTCTTGTGCAGCCATGCTAACGACCGAACCATAAGTGAGGCCACAGCACTCACTCGTAAGACATCCACACATTTGTGGACGCTCCAAGACGTTCATGAGTTGGCCATCAGATAAACAAGAGACAGGCATCGTCACGGCTTGGCAGTGCTAATTTATACATGGGCTCGTACTTTGAGCCATGGTAATCCTAGAATCACATCAAATTTGTCATCCAAATCTAATACGATGAAATCATTATCGTACTGTTTACCCTTAAAGTGTATTGAATACCACCTACACATTTCTGTTACAGATGCACCTGTTGCTGGGCGCACTATCATCCTCGTTCGAGGGATATCGCGCTCAATAAATTTGAGTCTGCGATCTTGTAGCGATCGGCGTCGAATTAAATGATCGACGCCTCGCAATCGACTAAGGACCTAAGTGGCAATTTTATTTGACACTTTTGCTTCATGATGATGAGATCAACTTGTTTCCCTGGGGTAGTCACACACAATGTTTTTGTGTGAGGAGAAATTTCGTCAAAAGACCTGCAAATTCTTTTGACGTTACTGGATTCGTACGGCGCTCCGCATCTACTGACCCCGACCTGTTTTTGACATTCCGCCTTGCCAGTGCGATTTCTCAACAGCGTCAGATCAACGTCCTTTGCAGTTCCTAGCGGGAGACCGATCGTTCCGCACAGTGCTTCTGGGCTCCGAGCGTGGGGCACTACACTTATAGGCGCAGTGGCAGTCTTTGACAACGATTGCATGTTTGCAATCGTTTGTGACTTGAAAAGAGAGGTTTCTCACTTTCCACATACGAGAGGTCCATGAGTTTCTAGGCCTCCGTTTTCTTGTCGTCCGGAGGACAATAAGCTCCAGAGTGAATGAGATCCTGTTTAAGACCGAAGTCCTCCTGTTCCGCTATCGTGATTGCTTGGTCGAGCGACTCTAGTTCAAACCGGAAGAGGTGTTTTATATTAGGACCGTCTGCAAGACCTTTCATACACAGTTACCTGTGTTTATTCACAATTGGATGACTCACAATATTACTGATCAGGTATCGTGTATGATGGACATAAGCATGAAGGTCACGCTTGCCCTGCTTTAAAATCAGGAGCTCGGTTCAGACTCCAAATTCGGCACGTGGCGGATCAGAAGTTGCCTGAGCCGGGTCTTAAAGATCTAATACGACCCAAAAACCAATAAGTCGTGAAGCTTGAGCTCTAAAGCCCAAGCTTTGGCTCGTCCGGCTAAATTGGACATGTCAAATTTCACTTTCGTCGCACCATTATTGATGCGGCGAGCTTTAATGGCGTCGTCAAATTAGACGAACATTCTTAAAAGGGAGTCGCTTTCGACTGCCTTGAAGTAAGGGATTTCGATCTTTAAGCTTTCGGGTCGACGCGGAAGAGACGGCGGCTAGAAGCCTGTAAATGCTGCTGTTTCAACAGTTCCAATTGTTGAGCACCCTATTCTCTGAACACCTCCGCGTGTCTAGAGCCTTGCTGGTTGGTGCAGCAAGGCCCGTCGAGTTCATGTTAATGAACTCGGGTATGGCCGCATGTTGTTCATCTGTGTTAAGTGTGAAGACATGGCACCAACGGCCGGACCGCCTTATGCATTCGATTGCTTCCCATTCAAGGTCACTCAAATTAGTGAACCTTTCACGCGTTGCGTGATAGTTTCTTGAGGGGCCTGAAAGCTCCTTCCTTCTTCATCCAACATGGTCCATGTTCGATGGAACGTGCATAGGCCGTTAAACGGACTACAACGTGCTTCCAGGTGTAACGGAGTACCCTTTGCTAGTACTGATAACTGAACTAGTCGACCTCCACTGATTACAGTGGTCATGCCCTAACATTCGGACTCGCAACGTTTTAATGCTATGAATAACTGAGGTGGGTTCTTAAATAGGGAGCGTTGTCAGCATATGAGCAAATATCGATACCCAAAGCTGTTTGAAATCCAAAGCTGACGTTTAAATGTGCCTTACCGATGTTTGACTTTGAAAGTAACCATCTTTCACATTTTCAGCCTTACATTGACTTATGAACACAAATTTGCGAAGCCATCTTCCCATTTGCCAAACTTAACCGCGAACAAGGTTCAAAGAAACCTTACGAAATAAAAAAGACTGACATGACTGCAACCATGTCGAATTGTGTAGCGGAGCTATCAGTGAGTAATACAGCTCGCAGAGCTTAATCAATCCTAGTTCAAGGGATTCAGGGGTTCGTAGAGTCAAGTCGCAACTAGTGCTCGAGAGTATATGCCTTAGAAAGGTTTCATTCTCTCGTAGATCAATGCTCAAGCCTTAAGAAGGCACTAGACGCTATTAGATCAAAAAAGAAACTGAGCTTATTCAATTACTTAGATCTAAACCTTACCTTACGTTAACTAAATTAAAATAAATTTTGGCCGCCAGATTTATATCTGGCGACTGTCACATATGTTACCCACAATGAATAATTTACTTTTTTAAAAATGAGGGTAATTTACCCATAAAGTAAAATGTACTACAACAACTGGCTCAGAATAAATGCTATCGGTATGCTTAACACATTTCACTGACCGGAATGGGCTTCATTACACCCTGATGAAGTTACACCGTGTGTCAACATTCGCTTCATTTCATATTTGAGGTTGGAACATACACAGCTAACCGTTCGGTTGTATTCTGCATTTCTTTGTGATGACAACTAAGCGTGAGCCCTAGACTCTCCACTCCTTCCTTAACGACGAGATGATGGTAGATTACGAATTTTACACTCCACCGGGGGATGAGAATAGAAGCGCGGCTTCTACACACCTCGACGTGGGGACGAATCTCGTCGGGCCCCAAATCCATTTTTGGAACGCGGTGCTGTGGATGGTTTAGCTGCGTAGCGCAGAACATCGGACCCTGAGTCGAACATGATTACAAACCCGCTCGATGAATTGCCAAAGCACGCAATCCTCAAATTTGAACAACCTCGTTGTCAAGCTGCAGACCTTGCGAAAGCAAAAGCTCACAGTAAATATCAATTAGTGTCGAAGAGCGCGCTGGACATCCTGGTGAGGACGCA
The DNA here is from genome assembly GCF_004359215.1 of Bremia lactucae. Lineage (NCBI taxonomy): Eukaryota > Oomycota > Peronosporomycetes > Peronosporales > Peronosporaceae > Bremia > Bremia lactucae. Next base: position 289,064 of record NW_027152196.1, on the reverse strand, counting down.
GCAATCTGCGGCACGGCTGCTGTCTCGGCGCAAGCGCTTTTAAGTTGACATGAAAAGGGTCCCTATATGGCTTAAGCAGGCCCACGTAGAACTATGGGTGTGTACGCAGCTTGCGAGGAAGGTCTGGCGCGTAAGCCAGGCCCTTCTTGGCCACGCCCGTAAATGGTCCAACAAAGCGCTGGCGCAAACAAACCTAGTGTTTAGGTAGGGTTTTAGTGTATAGTAAAATTCGTTTCCGACCGCATAAGAATCAATTCAACTTCTACCTTTGGCATCCACTTGTTCTTTCTGTTTGTGTTGGCTATCGGCCGTTGTGTCTTGAGAAACTAAGTTGCTTTGCGAAAAATTCGCTTGCTTGTTTCCGAACTCTAATAGGGCTGATATCAGCAAGCCTATTGGCTGATTCTCCTTCACCATGTCCTGAACCATGTAGTGGCATCGTTAACGGACCGCATGTGCGTGTTTTTTCTCGTAAAACGAAGTGTAGCCGGTAGAGGCATGTATAGCGTTATTTAATGCAAACTCCACCACCGAGAGCAGTGTGCTCCAGCGCTTTAGTGTCTCAGCAAATAACGTATTTAATGACGCGATTGACACGTTCGGTCTGACCATCCGTCAGTGGGTGGTCCGCAGTAGACATGTCCAATCAGGTGCTAAGCACCCGGAGAATCGATTTCCAGACTTTACTCGTGAAACGGAGGGGCTCGATCAGAGCCAATTGCCACAGGCAAACCGTGTTGTCGAAACACGCGATTAAAAGACAGCGTTGCTGTGCCTTCACAAATAATGGTATCCGGTGCAGCTGCTAAATGAACCGTGCTGCGCAACCGGTCAACAAAGACCATAATGCCGGTGTTACCGGCCGAATCTTTCGTTAGGCCAAACACAAATCCATACTTATGGACTCGCAACACCCTGTGGGTACGGGGAGCTGGCTAGTGGCGCAGCATGCGCCGAGGGTGTAACCCCTTGGCAAGGTTCGCATGTGCGAACTATGCTCTTAATTATTTGTTAAGCTTGGGTCACCAATAAATCTGACTTATGGAGCCGTAGGTATTTTCTCTACCGAGATGACACTTAGAACAGTATCATGTGCCTCATAGAGGATTCGATACTTTAAAATCCTCATTATGAGGAACAACGATGCGCTGGTTATCCACAGCATCCGTGCAATAAAGCAACACGCCGTTGTCGACTGAAAATTGATGTAAGCTCGCTCGCAAACGTGCCGACAATGTTATGTCCGACTCAATGCTTTTAAGAGCTCGTAGCAAGCTACACACTGGTCATCCTTGACGTAAGCCGAATAATTGATCAAGTAATAGGTGACGTTATATTTGTTAAATGAGAGAGCTCATAATCAAGCCTGCGTGATAATGCATCGGCCAAAGCATTCTGCTTGCCAAGCTTATGTTTCACATCGAGATTGTATTCGGCGAAAAATGAAAGCCATCGAGCCATTCGCTGGGAGAGGTGAGGCGACTTAGTCGCAATACCCGTTCTCGCCCATCATTATCTGTTTGTAACAGAGCACTACCGATGGTAAATCCGATGCGTCACAGACGGCCGAATTGCAATTGGCAGTGCCAGAATCGGGGCATGGATAGGACTATCCTTAACTGCTTTTAATGCATCATTCTCGGTGCTTGCCCAACACCAATCTGTATACTTTTTGAGGAAGATAAGGAATTCCAAGGTGTGGTGTGTGCCAATCCACCATCGGTTTTACCATGTCCGTCGTTAAATTGACTTGGTTTCTGGAACCAAATACTGTGTTACACGACAGTGGCCCTTACCAAAGGAACAGTGTGACGTCATTGACGATTTTTTCCGTGCTTATTACGAGGTTGGAATGGTACGCGAGAGTGAACGTCCTTATTCGACACCAACATTTTGTGTCAAAAAGCCAAATGGTAAATAGCACATTCTACATGCTTATAATAAACTCAATGCTGCCACTATACCACCACCAACCCCCGTTCCTAGAGAAGATATGGTGGGATGCACAATGTAAAGTGCACGATAGTTTTCACCAACTGCTCATGCATGCTAGAGATCTCCCGCTTACGGGGGTTAGCACCTAAGCGGTATGCTATGGGAGTGTTTGGTTATGCGACAAGGGCTCTTCAACGTCCCGGCTACAGTTATTTGTCTAGCGACGCAACTGTTTTACCCTGATCGAGGTAATGCACACATATACTGTAATGACATTTTTGTCCATAGACGTGCAGAGCGGGGTCAGTTGGATGTCGAAAAGCACATGGACCATTTGTGAGCAGTGCTCAAGAGTATTCCAATGCATCTTAATATTTTTTTGACACGGGATATATTTTTTTAGGGTGCATCATTGGAGAGCGAGGCATTTGAGCGGGATCCCGCCAAGGTAAAAGCCATAGTTGATTAGCCCTTTCTACAAACCAAAAGGATTTACGTAAGTGGTTGGGTCTCGCCATTATTTGCACAAATATAGCGAGAACTACGCTGATATCGCAAGGCCATTATCCAAGGAAGAGAATGGATCCGTGGGATCATTACGAATCGATGATGCCTTCGACGCACTAAGTGCAGCTTTTGTGTCCTCCAGGACGGCTTCATCCAGAAGCGATGATGAGTTTAACTCAATAATCGGTCTAATGACCACCATATCAAGTAAGTTTTCAGCCTTAGGGTCGATTGAACTCATCAACCGACATTTCGCCTAGCTCTGAGAACATGCAAGGAAGAAATTACCTCAAAGTCAACTATTCTTTCGATGTTACTGGTCACACCACTTACGAGCTTTATGCAACTGCTCGCTCGTATCATTGTGTGACACTATACGCGCTTTGCGTCTCTGCTGTCTTGGAGTCAAGACAATACGCCTCTTAGACCACTCACTGGCGACTAACGAGCTTAGAGACACCGCACAATCGTATCTGATGACGAATAGCGGGTTTAATTTTAACTTAAATCAACCTATCAATTGCATGATTTTTTTATTGCGTCAATATCACCACATTTGGTAATATTGGAACTATTAAGTCAAAATTTTTAAAGATCGTACTGTTGTACTTCTTTACTTATTTTTTCTATCGAGAATAACATTTATTAATCCTCTTATAGGAAATAATATTATTAAAACGGGACACCCCGTTGTATTTAATGTGATCGATATGATACGGCCCAAACAAGGTTTGAAGGTTGCCGAAAGCAACACGCCGCGCTCCCGAAAGTTCAGGAAGTGCTCCATCCTCGAAGAGAAGTTAAAAAAAACCCAGGCGTTGACTACGGGTGCTACCAGATGTAGCGGAGCTACTCGCACCTTAGATAAATTTAAGACTTTTAGACTCAGAGAGTCACTTAGTTCTATAGAACTAATAGATTTAACAAGTCAGTGAGTTATACAAGCTTGCTGAGATTAATGAATCCTAGTTCAAGGGAATCAGGAGTTCGGAGATGAAGACCGATACGTATGAGGTTACTATGTTAATCCAGCTTTACTTTTTCTCGATTTTAAAGCCTTAAAATTAACCTTTGGTAGCTAAGACTTCCTAGCTTAAAACTTTCCTTTGCACGTCGTGTACGTAAAGTAGTCGAGGCGCCGCACCTGCACTGTAAACAGTGTAGGTTGACAAGTACTGTTATCAGTACTACTACTGACTTTGTTAAATTAATAACTAACTAGGAATGGTGCTTACTTGCGCACCGCACAATCTAGTCTTGTGACGATTGGCGGGGTTGATCCAAGCTTAAATTAATCAATCAATAGGACTGATGTCTTATTACGTCAATATTATCAACTTGAGTAATATTGGAACTATTCATTAAAATTAATAAAAACAATAATTTGTGCTTCTTTTTTTATTTCCCCAGATAGAAATTAACTATTTTTTCTCATGTAAAAAATAAGATTTATATAACGAGACACCCCGTTACAATATAACTTCTTTCTCTCGTAGATCAATGCGCAAGCCTTAGGCACTAGGCGGATTACGATCCAAAGCCGCCGGATAGAAATTGGGCGGCCGATATCTTTTTTCAACTTAGTTAGGGTAAGGTTATCAATTTCAATAATAAATTAAAGCTCAGTCCCCAACCACATATCTCATCCATAATAAATGGGATTTTAGTGATTTACAATGTTAAATAGAACAAAAGGATATTTTACCCATAAAGTAAATATACCACCAAAACGGTTCGTTTACCAACCGAAATGTGCCCATTACAGACGTGATTAAAAATCGATGTATTTCTTGCAATTACACGACGTTCAGAAAGATACACTTCTTTTCCCTACTACCTCTCCTCGTTTCTTCCTTTGAATCCGTGTCGCACATACGCATCAACTCTATCGCTGCTCCAACCAAAAAGCGACGCCGATCTCGGAGCCCAGCTAATTAAATGTTCCTTGCATTGTTGCACGCAATCCAAAAAAAAAGAAACACACTCATTCGAAAAAGTGCCTAACGCCAGAAAATTGATAAACGAAATGATTGCAATAATTGTTTGTATTGCCGTTAAAGTCGCGATTTTCGCGGGAATCTCGAGCGTGCGAGGCCATGGGAATTTTGTCAAACCTGCCGTGGTCTTTACAGACGGGTACGTGATGAATGGCTTCAGTGCGACACTAGATAATGAAATCTGGGGCGTCTACAACCATGACAAGTATGGCCACGGGGTCAATGCGACCCTCACGTTCTTTATCAACGTGTTCCGATTCAAGGGGTACAATTCGCTTGGTGCGTTGATCGTGGAGAATCAAGAGGTTGTTGACGCTGGCGTTGACGCCGAGTGCGGTCGAACGGTATTCAAAGAGTCTCAACGCTCAAAACTCCCCGCATCAGAGCTCGAATTCTCGGGTTTTACCCACCCAGGCCCGTGTGAGATCTGGTGCGATCAAGCCAAAGTGGTCTTTGCGTATGACTGTCAAACAGAATATCCGGGCGTTCCCGCCAAAATTCCGTATGATCATGCTAAGTGCGTTCACGCCAATCGAATGACGATTTACTGGCTTGCTTTGCATGGCGATCCGTGGCAAGTGTACACGAATTGTGCATGGTTACAGGAAGGCAAAGGCAGGGGCTTGCCACCCGTTGTGAAAGGGCAAAGCACATTAACGAAAGGTGGTAGTTCGAAGTTAGCACTGGCGATTACGCCGTCTAGAACGATAGAAAAGATAGCGTTAGAGATAGACGGGAAGTTGAAAGGTGAAGACGACGTTCTAAAGGAGACGACGGAGCCTCCGAGCGTTGAGATTATTTCAGCCAAGTGCATGCGTCGTCGTGAGTAAGGTTGTAAGCTAGGTTTATGCAGTGTGGTGGGTTTTGTACCAATTGTAGGATTCAATTATTTAGTGTCACAAGTGCTTGATCTCGACACTTTATGTTATTACGACGGTTTATTTACATTGAAGGTGGTAAGTATCCTATTTACAATCATTAGGATTTGGGAAACTCGCTACAAAACGAATGCCAAATTTGCAGTTGCCTTTTAGACACAGAAGGTCGTTTAGGTCTGCGACATGTAAAGCCTTCCAGCACTTGGTTCTAGTGGCCTGTTCCAAGGCAAATGTACCACGATGCAACAAGTTGCCTTTCTGAGACACTGGCAACGCATCGTTGGCAACTTTAGTCCATGCAACATGTTGGACACAACAACAAGTTTGCCATTCTTCATCGATACAGGATTAAAAAACCACGTCAAGTGGCGACATACGTGTCGATTAGGATGCAAAAGTCACGACAATTTGTCGCCACGCTGCGTGCGTAAAAAAAGCTAGCGGTCGAATTGCTGGAGCAATTTGTGGAGCTCCGCCGAGACGTGGGTCGCCGACGGGCGTTTGGAAGCGTCCAATGCAACACAAGTTGCACCAAGACGCGCCATTGCCTTTGAAATGCGAGTGCCAACTGGCAAATTTGTGGCAAATTTGCTTACTTGGTGGCAACTTTTTGTCGAACTGAAAAAATGGACGCGGACATGGCCCGCGGCAACTTTTTCAAGTAACTCGGTACAATCGTAAGATTTGTACGATCGCTTCTTGTACCCATACGGCGCCATAAGTGACTCGAGTTCCGACAGCATCACGCCAAGCGAGTATACATCGGATTTCGCACTATGACGTTCGCCACACAGCACTTCAGGAGCGCTCCAGAGCGCGTCAAAGCGGAGTTGTTCGTGGTGAAGTTTATCGGCCACTTGATTTGGTCCGGACACAAGAAATGGTCCGGACAATTCCATCGTACAGGATTTCCGATTGGCAACGGCACTCATTGGATACTTAATCGAGTGTGTCCAAGTTCCGTGGTACCCCGTGAGTTTCGCATGATAGCCTTCGTCCAAGAGAACGTTGCGGGACCGAACGGCGCCATGCACGAGTCCTTGTGTATGCAAAAAGCTCAGCGCACTTGCCACGTGGGAGATTATGGCAAGTTTTGTCCGTCCAAAGCCTCGTTCCTGAAACGGATCATGTTTATTTAAAGTGTGGCGACGTATACTTAAACAAGACCAGAGGTCCCCTCCAGCCATGAATTCCGACACAAGACACACGTACGCCAAAGATCGCCACGACACGCCAAGGAATGAGACTAAATGCGGATGGGCAACAGATGGAGACGCCAGGACCTGAAGACGTTTAAATAAAAGTGTCAAATTCGTAGGATTTCGTAGCCAGTGAGGTAGTGGTTTTTTAATGGCAACGAGTTGTTCGCCTAAGTATCCACGATAGACTTCACTCGTTCGTCCTCTTGCAATGAGTTCATCGAGAGCAAGATCACGAATTGATACCCGTGCGTGTTGAATCGAAGGATGTTTCCACGGAGCCAACGCGCTATCGTGGTCTTGTTGGAAGCACGAGATTCGCGAGCCGAACGAGATCCAAGACGAATTCGTGTTGCGCGTAGGTAGGTCGAAGGTGGCAGGTGTACGGACATGTTGTGTGGACGTGGTGGTATCGGACAGTTCAGGATTACTGTTGCGATGACGTTGACGTTTAAAGTATACAACAAGCAAAACGAGAAGAATGACGACGAATAGGAGGCCACTGCCAATTGCAAGGCCAGTGGTCTCGTCCAATCGAGTCGACTCGTTGAAAGTGGACGAGGGAGGTGAAAAGTGTACGGACGGATTCGGTGTTGTTGTATTAAACGATGATGCGGACACGTTAAGTGTTGTCGTAAGTATACGCTCGTGTGGGGTCGTAAGTATACGCTTGAGGCCTTGTGGCATGCTTCACCAGCTGTTGCAATGATGCGCAACCTTTTGCCGCCCGGTGTTGCGTTGAATATAAAGCAACTCGTGATTGAAGTGTTGCCAACGTTGGTTTTTATTCTTGCCGCACGACTTGCACTTTTGTGTACTTTTACCATCTCTTTTTTGGTGCAGTTGGGCCGTTTTCAGTTTTGCCTCGGTACGGCAACGGCTCCATCTGAACACTCGTGATCATAGTGGCTTAAGACGATTCATTCAACCTCGACGCGTAGTAATTGGACGTTTCGTCACTTCCTTTTAACTTCCGATTACTAGTACACCGCAAATTGCTCGTTTCTTTTCCATCGATAGCCGCGACAGTACCCGCTTTATCGTACTGGCAAACATTGCCCCCTCAGCGTCAAACGTACCCATTTCACCCGCCTTCAAGTGGCCAATTTAGGGTCCATTCTTTTATCTCGTAACAAGTAGTTGCCGGTACCCCCAGAACCTTTGGCCATAATGTCACAGGAGTGATGATCGCAACGAAAGAAAATGTTTTATAATGTTAAGAAAATTTTAGACCGAAGGTTATACACAATTTGCATGGCCGATGGCCGTTTCGACGGATCGTAATCAAGACACTGATTGGCCAATTCGCGCAACGCTTGGGGGCAATCAAATCGGAATGGCGGCGATGCCCTGCCAGCGGCAATGAGCGGAGCATAGTCGATGTCAATCTTGCCCTTGTTCTTTTGACCTTGGCGGTACGCGTACGGCGGCAAACACGTGTCTAATTCGGCAAGAACGACCCCAAACGAATAAATATCGGCCTTTTCCGAATACTCGTCGCCACGCAACACTTCAGGTGCCGTCCACAAAAGAGTGTCCACGTTATTTGACCTCTTCGTGTCATCGCTGGGTTCGTGGCTGTGTCCAAAGTTGCTTAATTTTGCCTGCAACTCTTCGGTCAAGAGAATAGTGCGGGACGTTAAGTTGCAATGAATACGTGAAGGAGAGAGTGAATGTAAATACACGAGGGCATTGGCCACATCAGCTGCAATGGCCAATTTATCCTCTTTCCATGTCAAATAGTTGCTCTCCGGTTGTGCCACAAAATGGGCTAAATCACCAAGAGCAATGTACTCGGACACGATGCATAAATCGGGCAATGTGCGCCACGAGAAGCCAATAAAGCCGACAATGTTGACGTGATCAAGGCGCGCGGCCATGCGAATTTCTTTGGTAAAGGCAACTAATGTTTGAATTTCAAAATCACTCGTGGCAACTGGCGCAATCATTCCAAACGAACCTCGATGGGCCACGGCAACTGCAGCGGCCACAGTGCACTTAATGGCAACATGTCGTCCTTCGTACTCGCCTCGCCAGACTTCACCTGTCGGTCCACTGGTTAATTTATCCCGATAAATAATCCCTGCAAAAGCAATTCGTTTGAGCATTAACTCGTGGTCATCACAGAACGCTGCCAATTCTGGCGACCGCCTTCGAAAAGTTTCATTTGTGGCTTCAATTTGCATCCCATGATCGTACGACCACCGCGGTTCGGGACTTGAGGTATACGGACCTGACGTAGTCCCTTCTAGCGGGAGCGACCGTCGGTGATGAAAGGATAAAGGCTGAACAAAGAAAGTATTGTTGCCATTTGCATGCAACCCATTTTTAACAAATCGTGTCGTACGATGCCACAGAATACAGAGTACAATGGCGGCCACAATAAAGAGTCCTAATAAAATGGCTAAAATTGCCGCCAGAGTGAACGTCGACTTGGCGTCCGGGACCGTCACTCCCGTGGCCACATTTTGTATTTGTTCGACCCAGAGTTTCACCCCCAGTTCGATCGTTGGCACGCACCACGTGCGTTGCTGCGTACTTGGATCCACTTCGGACGCGTCAACGCGTTGGCACGGAGCAATGAATTGTGCACTATTCGGACACGTGTCGTCGTCCTTCATGGTCGTCCACGCACTTTTTTGCGTCAGTAGAAAAAGTGGCGTACTCGTATTACTTGACGCATTTGCATATTGAAAAAGTTGCGGATCAAATGTGGCATCAATTTGTCCGTCCATTGCCCATAGGGGCCCATTTTTTGTCTGAAGAGGCGGCACGAACTCGAATGTTGCATCGGGACTTATGGCACAAAGTGCTCTGGATCGTACATAATCGGGATCGCACGTTGATTTGGTAAAACTAACTAAAGTACTTTTGCATTCCTTAATGCCACAACGCGTCGGGTCGTCGAAGGCGTGAGGGGACTGGAACACGTCGCTCATTGTTCGATCACAGAGCACGTAGACTTGCACGTACGTGGCCGCCGACGACGATTCGTCTAAAATTGCGGCTTCCGGTTGGGCACGTACCCATCCAGCGCTCCAGAGCATGGCCCGTTGTAAGGCGGCTGGGTATTGGGTAAAATTTGCCACACTCACCACAAGCTCTTGGAGGGCTAAATTGAGACTCGTTGGTGGCGTTGGGGCCGTGATGGCCGTGTTGCCATAGAGTTGTGCCACGATGTCCGTCCGGGCGTGGACTGTGGTCAAGACGGTTGCGACCGAGAGGAACGAGACCGACATGGCAAATGGGGTTGGCCACTAATGGCGGAAGGGAGACAGAATGTTTGTTCGAGTTGCGAACTGAATGTATGTTTTTGTAACTCCACAATTTCAGTGCGGGCGATTTTTTTTTTGGATTGAATCGTGGTACAAGTGGCCTTGCCACAAATTCCCCTCGCGTTTGTCCAGTCGAACAGAGCTCCCAACCCTCACCATAATCATTTACAAGGATAAATGATGTGGCAACAGCTGACACTCTGGCTTAATGTCACCAGTCAATAAACGAAAATTTTGCACTGTCTGTTTGTGTCCGCTTATTGGCCACTTCATACATCAGCAAACTTTGCGCAATAGGAAATTTTAATAAAAATGGGTAAATTTATTCTGCCCAAATGTTAATATATAGGCACACAACTTCTGCGTGAAAGCTCAAAACCGGCCACTACGGGTGCTTCAACTTCACTTCGCCTCTTCTAGCTATTCAGCTACTTCATCTTGGAGGGTGGCGCTCGCGGGTCCCGATCAGGCGAAATCGGCTCGCGGGTGTCGCGGTTGGACACCATTAACCACGCTGCGACACCCACGCCAGCTGCAACCATCAGTGGAGCTCTATATCATTCGACAACAACCGTCATTTTGGCAACACTTTATAGGTTCTTTTGTACTTCTTACGTCCATTTGCCGCTTTTTACATTGTTGGCAATTTTGCTCGGGTTATCAAAAGGCGTATTCATTCGTGTTCGACTTCTTTGTTTCCTTTTTTATAATGAAAGCACTAAGGGCAATGTAGTTGTATGAATTTGGGACAAGACACGAGGCCATTTCTTCTTCAGTCAACACCCGTCAGTTGTTAACGGGTTTGTGATAAATGAGAAAAGTTACTTCAAGAGTTAGAAAAAAGGAGTTGCCTATTTTGTGTTCTTATTTACGTTTTCAGGTGATTTCTTTTGACGGGGTTTCGCAGGGTATTGGCGTAAAATGGCCTCATTCCACGCTTGCGTTTCCTTGTCCGAGAAGCGGCGCTGTTGCATCTGGTCGTATTTGTACCACGCTGCAAACAGACCAAGCGCTGCTACCCATGACGCGATGCTTCCATGCGTACCACAATTTCAATATAAAATTTTTGTTTACGCGAATCACCACAAACAAGCGACCGACGCACCGTACATTACGCGGGTTTCTCTGAAACAGCTTGGACATTTTGTAACGATTTAAAAAATTTAATATTAGACATTTATCGTAAAAAACGAGCAACCAAGAAGGTCCAAAACTGTGAGATACAAATATGCTTTTGACAAGGATTCGTGACGGAAATGTGACAAGAATGTACGCAAGAGGAAAGTCAATTTAAAAAATCTATTTCAACGTTAATCGTTTAAATCATCTTCGTATTCCTCGACGTCAAAATCCTAATGATATCAAATGTGTTTAAAACGGATAGAAACCCTGTTTCAAACTTTTTGACGCACCTTGCACTCTTCCCATGCATCCTCTATAAACGACAAGAATTTAATAAGGGAATCCGTCGAGACCGTATCTTCCTCTGCGAGCGTCAACAGTGGATGGAACGTCGTGCTTGTAAACACGACGCCACGTTTCTGTCCTTGTTGCAACACGTTAATCGCTTCGTCATACTCTCTTGTCTCGATTAATTTAATTAAAACCGGCACAAACGTCGTTTCCATCGGACACAAGTCTTCACCACGCACAAGTGCTTTCAACACCTCCATCGCTTCCTCCATTCTCTTTTGCTTCACCAATGCTTTCAACAAGCCATCATACGCTGGCAAGTCCAGTACGACGGCTTGATTCAAAGCTTCGTCGTAGAGCTGTTTTAAACAATTTAAGACACAAAATCATCGCTTAGAAGAACCAAAAAAACAGGCACGACACTTAACGAGCACCTCCATGGCATGATCGAGCATGGAATGCCGTACACACGCGTCCAGGACGTAAATCGACGCCAATTTCGTGTAATCATCGGGTTTTAAACATGGCAACCGGTAGACACCGCGCAAGATCTCAAACGCTCGAAGCGCGTCGTGGCGACTTGTTTTTTTCTGTCGCGCGAGTAAAATAGCGAGTTTTTGCAAGAGAGGAGCCCCTGGTGACGTATGTAGCTGAGCAAGACACTGAAGTGCCTGTGTTGGGTGGCGTTGTGCAATAGCGCGCTCCAAAAGAGTATGCACGGCGCTGTCAGTGACGTTGTTTGGGACCACGCGGGTCGACGTGGAGGGAACCGAGTACGACGCAGCCGACACTTGTAGAGGAATTAACACGTGCATTGAACGGAGAAAGGATTGCAGTGGACATCGTCGCGCGGTTTGAAAACTGCGGTGAAGAGCCATTTAAGGAATTCGTTTCTTCTGATGATGCCAAGCGCTTACGTTTGGTGCTCGTAAAAATGTGCCGTTGGTTCTTGTAAAGGAATCCGAAGGTTTTAGTCTTTTTGGCGTTATTTTTCTTTATTAGAGTCAATTCCTCCAGCTATGTTCATTTAATCTTTACCTTTTTAATCGCATAGTTCACTAATTCTCGTCCCAAGTTCGTTCACGTGACATTAAATAAAACTCATACTACCGGCAAGATAATGCTCTGTCGACTTCTCCGAGTTCGTGGCGCACGGGCAGTGCCTACCACGACATATCGTAGCCTTCTTCAACCCACTTATTGTCTACGCACCGATCCAAAGCGTTGGCGATCCTATGGAACGTCAACTACGGTCTCTACTGCAACAAACGAGTCGACGACCGAGATCGAAGCCACTGACGTGGATCCTATGGACCGTCAACCGAGTGATTTCGGCAGTCCTGGCGTCGAAACTGCCAAGGTGTTAACAATTGCCGATGTGCTTCATGCGCGTGAGCACGAGTGGGCTCAGAACAAGGCGCTTGTGGACTTTGACGAGTGGGAAAGCATCGCAGCCACGGTAGTCGTCAATCTTTTTGCTTTCACTGTGTGTATGACTAATGAAAGGTTTTTAGGACACCGTTCACGATGCTGTCTTGGCAATGGTTGAGCGCAAGATTGGGTCGCTCATTGTCACCGAACCATCCAAGGGCATTGTGGGAATCGTTACTGAGAGGGATATTCTAAAAAAAGTAGCTCCTCGGTCGATTATGACTGAAGAGAAACTGGTGCGCGACGTCATGTCGTCACATCTCATATGCATTCAACCCAATATTACCGTTCTCGAGTACGTCTTACACCCCTTTATTCTACTATCGAAATCGTATTTAACACGACTCGCACGAAATCCCTTTATAGTGCCCTCGCGACAATGATTCAAGAAAATATTCGGCACTTGGCAGTGGTCCATGGCGACATGACGCGGGCGGTCAAGCGCGGATCCGTGCAAGAAGAAGACATGCGCTGTGTGCTTTCAATGATGGATATTGTCCGTGCGTACGCCGAATTAAAAGGTGCCGCCCCTGTACCAGCCGACACGCTCTTGAATCACCTTAAAACCGACGAGGTAACTTCAAAGGAAAACAACCCAACGGACAAGACCCGAGTTGAAAACGACGTCTTATCCAACGTCACGGCAGCAATGTTGCTCAAGAAGAAACACCAGCGGATTAAATTACTCTTAAACACTCGTCCCGAAGATCACGTGACCGTTGCTGCTGCCGTCGAAGCCATGGCAACGCGGGATTTTGGCGCTGTCTTGGTCGTTGACAAGGACCAGCATATTGTTGGGATCTTCACCGAGCGCGAGTACTTAAGTCAAGTCTTGTATCCCGTGAAAGACCCGACCATGGTGCTCGTGACGGACGTCATGACAACCAGTGTGTCCGTGCTACAGACGGATGATTCATTAGAAAAATGCTGGAACGTCGCGCGCACGTCACATTGTCGGCATTTTCCAGTGCTTGGTGTCGTCCTACGTCCAACAAGTCGCGAGAAAGAATTGGCAGGGATCTTGTCCATTAAAGATATTGTGCGTGAAATGGCTAAAGACCATGCAACAACACGTGGCTTTCGACTCATGGAGTTTCTCAAATCAACCATGGAAATGAAACGAATCGACTCGAAACCTTCTAGTACCGACACATTGACAACCCATACCGATACGCACGCACCAAAGCACGATAAAAAACCTATCGAAACACATCCTTCCAGTTTTACAAACGAAGCGTCCACCGTACGTACATGATAGCGACCATATCCCGTTAAATGATCCGAAAATAAAAAGACTTTGACCACGCCCGTTGTACAATGTTTACACGATTTCCATTGCTTTTTTCGTACTCGCACGTGGCACAGACATTTGATTCGCTCCGTCCGTGGCATACGAGGTGCCACAACACGGTAATTCTTCGTTCCAATCCTTGGTAATCGTGTCATCGACTTGAATCGTCACGTTGAAAACGCCTAACGACACAAACAATCGCTGGGTTTCTCGTTGCGCGACTTGTGATTCCCCATTTGGTACAATATGCACACTTGCAGCGTACTTGTCCTCGGTAAGCATCCAAATGTGCAAATCATGCACGTCATAGACACTCGCAAGCGCTCGCAATTGGGTCTCTACGACACCCAGGGGAAGATGACGCGGAGCGCCTTCCATAAGAATATGAATGCTTTTTGTAAGCATCCCTTGCGTTGTCCCCAGGACAAGACAGGAAAAGACAATCGTAGTAATTGGGTCGGCCAATTGCCACGATGGCTTGTACCAAATAAGCGCCCCAGCGAGACAAACCCCGAGACTTTGGACGAAATCGCCCAATGCGTGGATATACGCCGCACGGACGTTCATGTTTTCAAACACGGACGTAGGACGAGAAGATGGTTGGATTTCTTTATTTGATGGTCCGTCGACGGTAGGCATTAGGGCCATCGACGACACGGGAGTCTGTCGTATTGACGTGTGAAGTTCTTCGTTGTCTGGTTTTTCATGACAATGGCCGTGGTGATGATGATGATGATGGCCATGCCCGAGGATTTTCATCAGCATGAGATTCATACCGAGACCGGAGAGGGCGACGAGAAACATGGCTTTGCCATCAACCGTTGGCTCGGCATCGGGTCGTCCTTGGTCAACAAGCCGCTTGATGGCTGTTCCAAGTAACCCAATGGCCAGGACCCAAATGGACAAGACACTTAAGAGGGCACCAATCACTTCGGCACGGTAGTAGCCAAAAGGCATTGTGGCAGTTGCGGGGAATTGACCGAGGTACATGGCAAAGAGCGAGACGAGGAACCCTGCAACGTCCGAGAGTAAATGGGCAGCATCGGTCATGATCGCTAAACTATCGGCATAATACCCACCTGCAAATTGAAGACACATGAAGAGAAACGAACCACAACACGCAAGTTGAAGTTTCCGCATTGCCGAGTCCGCATTGCTGAGATGCGTGGAAGAAGACGCGGTAGGCCCGCTATGAACGTGCGAGTCGTGGACGGATGTTTCGATAGACGTTTCGACGGCGATGCACAGCGTTGGCTCGTGCTTCAGGTCGCAAAGGAGGGAGGCTTTGCCCATACTTGCGCGGGTATTGCGCCACGTGGATGCGGAATTGCTTGTGTGAGTGCAACGAGGTTGTAATAGGACAATTTCAGCAAAAGTAAAATAAAACAAAAGGAATATTATTGTATTGCCTTAAGAAATGTAGTTATTCGTAGAAGGGATACGACACGGGGTCTTATGATTGTAGTTACGCATTTGTATGGATTTTTCTATGGAAGCGACATATGTTTCCGTCACAGATGGGCAGCTCCTTTTTTTGATTTCTTTACGGGAAATACGTGGTGCTGAGGTCTTTACCGTATATACCGAAATATCGCTAGCATGTTTTTGGTGGCTTTTAAAAGCAGCACACTTATCACCAATATTATGTATGACCTGATGCTGCGGGATTTGCGCACGTTGTGTAGCACGAATCGTTGAGTTGTAACACGTTGTTTCATCGAAAGACTTGATTGATTTTCATTGATTTTTTCGTAAGACATTTTTCTTTCTAATCGAAAATCTTAAGGTCATCTATTAAATAAATTATTTTATTAATTTGAAAATTTTGTAAACAATTGGTGTTGGCTAAACAGCTTCCATTGTAGAAGACATTAGCCAAAATTGCAACACTTATAAAATGGTTGCTTCCTTTTCTCTTTCGAGTCGCGAAAGCGATTGTGTCGAAGACATTATTACATTGTTCGCAAGCTTCTACGTCAGCACTACTTTGTATCATAACAATTGGCAAACTTTGCCACAAAGGCATTAATTCCATATTTTTAAAACCAAATCTTTGCTATTTTCTATCCCATACATTAAAACCTGTTATTTAAAAGTAGACAGATACGACAGATCACAAGGATTGATATTCGAATACCTGGCCACATTCGTCATCCCTAATTGCAATCTCGCCGATGTAACCACAGGTGCCGACAACCGTGCAGACGAACAGCTCGACTGCGAGTTTGGCGTTCCTTTAACCTTGTGGCCTTGATTCAAGGTTTCCATTTGTTGTTCCATCAAACTTTTCGAAAAACTCGATCGTGCGGTCGTCGATTTGTAACGTTTTTCACAAGAAACACGTACTAAACCTGTATCCGTTGGCTCGTTTATCGATTGTTTTTCATGTATTGAAAGAGGTTCTGGTCGACTCGACCGCATCGACGGGTTACACCCAATTGGTAGCGCTCGACTTGACAATTTCGAATTTCCGGTCGCGCGACTGTACTGTCGAACAAGAAAACGTGGATCCAATGTCTGTCTTGAATTCGAACGTTCAATGCGCGTATTGCAACGTCGTCGTTGCTGCTCGACGTGATCCGTTGGTAGAAACAGCGTCTCATTCGGAGTAACTAGATTGTACGAAATAAACAAAATCAAGTTTTTTTTTTTTCATGTTTTCAACACGATTTTTTTCTTTGATTACGTACATTTCGTGGTTCGTTGGATCATGTCTTCCGAATGTCTCTGTAAGCGCTTTGGCGGGTCGTCACCAAACCACTCGGAATCCTCTTCGTTCGTGATCGATGAGATACTTTCATACGGTAGTCCTCCTTGGAACTCGGTTCTCAATTGTTGCGGTGGCTTGGCCATCCATCGACGTACTTCGTGAGGCGAGATTGTCGTATACCCCGTTTTCATCCCTCGTCGCTCGGAACACGAAAAACACGTGACTTGTCCTTTGGTAACCCCTTGAACGTCGTAATTTCGAACAACAATGTCACGGCATTTGTCACACAAACACTGCAGTAGCACATCCGATTAATATATATATACAACATTCACGTGACATTAAAAAGGCACCAATTTTTTAAAAAAAGGGTTCGTACCAATCCACACAGGACGCACTGGTCTTTTGATTTCCACACTGGCAATTGATTCGTACACGCCGTACAGCGTCTTTCCGCCTGTAATTGAAGTGCTTTGGTTAACAATAGGCTCTTGGAGTGCTGAATCATGTGTGCTCGTTTTAAATAGTGATTCAAGAGGGTTCCAAACCGCTTCATACGTGAATTTTGAAGCCGAGAAAGCACAACGGTGCGAGTCGTGTCGTTTTTAAGATTGTAAAACACTGTGGTTCTTAACAGACCCATCGTTTCGGTTTCTTCGAAAAAGAGACCCGAGTAAAACAACTCGGCGCGATGGACAGGAAAAGGATGCGATGGCTCCTGGACCGTTGGACACAATTCGTGTTGAATCGAGTGTGAAACTTTTGCCCAACCTCGACGTCCGTTTTCAGTGGTATAAGGTTTCATAATGTCGAGATGACAAAAGTCCTGGTCGTTCACGAAAAACCAATGGGGAGAGTGACTAAATGACCATCGCAAACTTGTGCACACTTGAGGACGTTGCCATGTCGTGGGTTCAAGCACGACAATGTCACGCGTTGCCGAAAAGTCAAGAACGAGTTTTTTAGTCTCATTCAAGAACAATTCCATGACACTGTCGAGTGACCCATAGACGGTGAATGTATCAAGAGTTGTGACAAGGTTCTTTGTCGTTTCAGTGACACCGACCTTCCTTTTTTTGGCATTATAAAGCCGCTCGTGTGTTTTTCGATAAATCTCGTTACTTTCTTGAATCAATTGGCGTCGCTCTCGCTCCGAGACCAATCTGTGCTTCATTGGTACTTTCGTGATTTGAGGTCTCTTTTCTTTCAAAGAGCAAATGAATGCCCACGACGTTCGAAGTGGCATCGATCGATAGGACACGGCTGTTTATTGGCGTGAAAGAAAAACACGAGTGGACAAATGTGTGAGAGACTTTCGATTGCTAATCTGCAAGAGTGGTAGGGCTTTTTGTCATAAAGAAAAAAAAAGATGGGGACGTTAAAACTGCCAACGACGTGACGATTGCTGGATCGTTACATTGACGCGATTCACTGTCGTTTGGTATTCCTCGCGACATGAGATAGTTGTTAAACTACTATAAAAAATCATACCTTGGTACTTGCATGTACACGAATATTCTTGGATTCAACGACCCACTGTTGGTTGAAAAAAAACTATCTTGATACAACGTCTTCTTCCATTCACATGCTACTCAGCATCAAAGCGACTCGAAAGACTTAGACCCAATTTTCTTCACTCGGTATCTCAATGCCAAGGGACGCGCGTTCATGGCGAGCACCATTGGCTTGAATCGATCGCAACTCGCGATATTGTTCTTTCAAACGTTCACGATATTCTTTAGTGTCCTTGTCTTCAACTTGGTTCATTGTCTGCTGCAAGTGTCTCAACCGCGTAATCTGTTCGAGCAAAATATGCGCGGGTAAAGGAGGTACTTCCGACTCATCGTCCGACATGTGCTCGGAGATTGTCGACGCGCTCAAGTCGCTCGCACACATGTACGAAGAGTGTGGATTAAAACTTGGACGACTACTTTGACTTTGAAGACCGCGCAACTTGCCATCGTCGTCACTATCAAACTCGGATAAATTCATTTCTTCGCGAGTCAACACCGATGCAAAAGATTCGCGACATTCCGCTTCGAGTTCACGAATGCGACGGTGCAATTTATCCATGTCCACCTCGTGCTTCGTCTGGACTTCTTCCATAAGACTTGACGAACACCACTGCATGTCATCGCGTGCACTGTGACAATCAGGTTGCCGTACACGAACTGGTTGAAGAGCACTTCCGAGCATGTCTTCATTCAAACTCGAGATGCGGTTGCCCAACTGGTCAACAGCAATCCGATTGAGCTCTTCCATTCGACGCAAATGACTTGTTTCCAAGTCGTGCATCATGTCAGAGGATTCCATTTCATCTGTGCTAGGCTTGATGCGATTAGCACGAATCAAGTCAAAAAGTTCAATCGTGGGACGATTGAGCAGCTCTTCATCTAAAACGGAGACGTTCGACATGCGCGAAGAAGAAGTCATGCCGTCGATACGATCGGAACTAGTTGACATGCGTGTCGTTGTGTGGTCGTCAGTGAGAGCCGGAGGAAAGCTTGATGGATCACGAGGTGAGCGCGTATATTCTTCGTGCTCGTCTACCTGAGCAAGAAATTTACTTCTTGACACGGCATTGTAGCTCTCTGCAAGGAACTCGTCGACTGCACCACCGCCCTCACCTGGAGCAAGCTGCGAGTTCGAAAAGTGAAACTTTAACGCACTTGTTGCAGTCTGGTCCTCGCTAGAGCGATACAATGCCTCGACATCTTCTGGTTCGGATTCAGAGCTTAAGATCGACGCGCGATCATTCTCGTGCCCAAGTCCTTCGCTCACTGCACCAACAACTTTATGATTCTCACTTGTTAGATTGTCGTGAGCACGCCGCGCGAGAAAGTCCTCTTGTTCATCAGGTGATTTCGTACGCGAGACATCTTTGCTCAATTCACTCGAGGGAGTGGTCTCTACATTGCTATGTTTTACATTGTGCTCATCCGCCGACTCCTTACTATATCCGTGGATGGTATCGACTGGCTCGTTCTCGTATTCATGCTTGACAAATCCTTCACTCTGGCCATGTAACATAAGAAGAAGCTCTCCTTCCTCGTATTCGGACTCGACAGATTCTTCGCTCAAGCGGTCCGGTAAAGCACCAGATTCTCTATTGTACTCGTACTTCACGGAATCTTTACTCGGGCGTTGTGGCATATCGGAAAGCTCTTCCTCGTAACGAGACTCGACGGATTCTTCACTGAAACGGCTCGGCAAAGCATTAAGCTTCCTCTCGTATTCATACTCTACCGAATCCTCACTCGGGCGACGTGGCAAAGACGTAAACCCTCTCTCGTACTCGGACTCAGCAGAGTCTTCACTTTGTCGGTAAGGCATCGAAGAGCGCTCTCTCTCGTATTCGTAGTCGGCATATTCTTCACTTTGACGTGGCGAAGAAGAAATTCCACGCTTGTATTCGTACTCAACAGATTCCTCACTTTTGCGATGTAGTGACGTAGCAAGTTCCCTCTCGTACTCGGACTCCACGGAGTCTTCGCTCTGGCAATCGTGCAAAGCAGTAAGCTCTGTTTCATTTTCATATTCCACTGATTTTTCACTCTGGCGGGGTGGTGACGCAATTGACACCCTCTCGTACTCGGACTCGTAAGATTCTTCGCTCTGGCGGCGTGGTAGAGCCGCAAGCTCCTTGTCCTTGTCATGCTCTACGAAATTCTCACTCTGGCGAGGTGGCGAGCGAGCAGGTTCACTATTGTACTCAAATTTGATGAAATCCTCGCTTTTACGATTTAATGACGCAGAAAGTCTCCTATCATACTCGGAATCCACATATTCTTCACTCTGGCGGCGTGGAGAAGAAGAAACCTGCTCCCCACTTTGGCGGTGTGGCTGAGGAGACAACGCCTTACTAGAATCAAAATTCCCAACTTTCTCGCTTTGACGGTGAGGTGGGGTAGTGGGATGACGACGTGATACTTTACTTCCACTTAAACGGCGAGGAGGAGTATTGAATCCACTGCGGTTGGCTTTGGAATGCTCTATAGATTCTATACTCTGACGGCATGGGGGAGTACTTGGCCGATTCTTGTACTCTTTACTTAGGCGACTTGAAGAGCGGTGCTCCTGTTCCTGAGCTTCAAGCTCTATCAGATTTTTGCTCAATGGGGACGTCGAGGAAGCATTTTTACTTTGGTGCTCCATTAATTCACTGTTTGGCTCAATTGACTCCTCACTTGAGCGATAAGCAGCGTTTAATCGCATATCCTGGTGTTCCTGTTTCTCAGCTTTTTCATCATTCAAACGATGTGCATCAGCAAAATCCTCGTTACTGTCTACATGCTCGTCAATCTGGTAGTGTGTTTTATTCACGAAACCAGTCATGGGTATTTTACCCGAGCGATAAGACGAAGTATTAAAGCTACTCTTCTGCTCGTACCCGTTGTCCACAGATTCTTCACTTGGGCGAAAAGCCAAACTATCAAGCGCGCGTCCATGCTCGATTGACTTGTCGCACAGGCGCGGTGATAACCTCCTGTCCTTGTTCTCATCCTTTGCAGAATCCTCGCTTAACCGTAAGGGTGGAGTGACTAGGCCACTTCTTTGCTCAATATTGCGTTCCAATTCCTTAGTTTTCTTAAACATAGAAGCAGCCGACTCACTCTTGTGTAAGTCATCGTCACAATAGGCGCTTGAGGAAAACGATGGGTCGGCGTAATCCACGCGCTTACCAGTCTCAAGACCTCTCAAGTTTTCATTTTGCCCGTCAACACACGTCATGTCTGCTACATGATCTACTGCCTCAAGCGCAAAAGCAAAGGTGCCACTTCGCTTCATGCGTCCGATAGGTCGAGTTTGTTTATCGGAGTCAAAGTCGTCGTCATCAATATTGACAGAACTAGTAGAACTGACCGAGCTGGTAGACCCTGGGGAACTGACACCACGACCGCTCTTACGATTTGTCAGGGTAAAAGAGCGATCGAGAAGACCACCAAGCGTCGACGAGCTATCAGGAACGTTGACTTTCACCGCAAGGTTAGACAATTCCTTCATACGCTTGTGATGCTCATCCCGCCTCTGTCGCAACTCGACCGATGGACGAAATTCTTCATCTGGAATCTTGAACGCACCACGGGCTCTGATGGAGTTAATGTGTTCCTTCAAACCAGACGACGACTGGTCAAGTAAATCCTCTTTCAAAAGCGAATCACCCAAGCTACTCTGTAGGCTAGGCCGTTCCATCATCGTCACAAGCTCAGGTGAACCGCCAGGGGTCTCTAGAATCGCGATACTGCTTGAGAACTTGAATCTGTCCACTGAAAGCTGCGACACATCAAATGCAGGGTTTCTCCGGTGACTAGACATTGGTGTACTTCGAGTTTGGGAAGCATTCAAACGCTTGCCACCATACGAGCTCTGGTTTATTGAAGCCCGTGACGTACTCGTTCGCCTTCCAGACCGCTGTGAATAAAAAGTGACGCTTTCATTGTTAGTTGATGGCGCGGAGCTAATACGGGCCTTTGATTCATTTGATCGACTTCTTGCAAGTTTTCTGCTAACGTCTGGACGTTGTTGTGAGCCATGGATTGATCGGCTATTACCCAATGCGTTCGGAACATGCAATTGGCGATTCCGCATACTTGGAGGAGTTCCAGGCGGTGAACCGGGCGGCGGGCCGGCTGTCGAATTAATCGCTGCGCGTGAACGACGAGAACTAAGCCGCTGCTGCTCCTGTTCTGGTTTCATAGCAGCACTCCTTCGGTCACTTTGACCTGACCGAGAACTTCGAATGGGCGACGAGCGACCGTCGCTGGGAACCATCGATCTTCGGGCTGGCTTAGCCGTCCTCGATTCCTCGAGTCGCTCAAATGCTCGCAATCGATTCAAATTTTCCTCTTTTATCGATTCACGCACAGAAAAAGATCGGTGGCCATCAGGTGGAAGTTGAAGCGTCTGCCCTCGGTTGCGACGCACTTGCTCTCTTGATGCAGACATTCGATCACTACTTCGCGTAGAATCTCTTGAGCTGGAGTGGGAAGCAAAAGAGTCTCTTTTGGCAACCGCTGCGGGGAGTGCCACATAATGAGGGACGTTCGGGGCACGATGTGATGACCTCGAGCCCCTTGTAGGCGATGAGCTCAATACTTTGCGCGTAGCAATGCCTTTGGAATTTCTTCCCTTTGAACCATGAGAATCGTTTGCGTTACGATGGAGGCGACGACCACTCACACTTCTCTCCTGCAATGGGGAAGGTGGTGGCGGAGGCACTTTCAATGGAAAGTCGCTCTTGATCCCATAGCGTGCCGATCGCGCCTTTGCGAGAATCTGTATCGACACTGTCTTTTGACTCGTATCGGAATTTTGGCTGCCCTGACTTGAACTGCTTTGACTACCTTTAAATGACTTGAAGCTTCTAGATGCGTCTTTATTTTTGGCCTTGTTCCTTTCAGAAGCCTGGTACTCGGACACTTGACTAGAATTGTCGTCTATGCTTTGAATGGAATCCCCCAAATCATCGCCACTCGTTTCCAGCTGGATAGTGTGACCAGACAATTCGTCCTCTAGTATCGGTGTAGCTTTAAATCGTCGGTTCCGCTGTTGCGCATGCATCGCACTATTACCATTGCCGTGATTTGTTTTCGATCGATACAAATTGCTGCTCGCACCTGAAGATTGCGGATCATGGACCATACTTTCCGTCGAAAGAACACTACTAGCTTTTTTCCATCCGACCGTGCCGCTTGCCGCACTATTTTCATCTTGCCAATACGTCGAGCTCGTGCCACTAATGTCACTGACATAGCTACTATCACTGGACCCATCAAGGTAATATTGACTCTCATCCATTACGCTTGACGTGTCAAAGTGACTCGAACTATCATACTGAGGGTCATACTGATACTTGGAGGCATTCAATTGGCTCGCCGCCATTGAATCGCGACTTGCATCGGTGAATCGAGACTGTGCGAATACACTATAGTCCGACTGTTCCTCAAGTCCATCCTCGTCGCCATCTTCGTCCATACTATCCTCCTCGTCTTCATGGTACATATCGGGGTGATCGTGTTGGTCTTGTAAAATATCCGAGTACCGCGTATGATTTTGCAATCGCCGCGAATCTCCATAATCTGGTTCATAGTCTTCTACAGGAGCTTTGTGGTGGCAGCAATTTGTACACACGCGTGTCTTGGTGGGTCCCTGGGAGGTTGAAATCACAATTGGAGGCGCACATGGCTGGCACACAACTTCTCCACATACGCGGCAGCGTGTCTTTCGTACAAAAAGAGAGAATTTACGCGAACAGTTGGCACACAACGCTCTTGCGCGCTTTGGCATGAGGTCTTTCTTTCGAAGTAATGTTTGTCGTCCCATACGGGATGTCTGGATCTCGCGACTTATCGTCACAACGGACAAAATTCGCCGCTTCAGCGCAGAATTCAGCAAAAAATGAGGCAATCGACTCGTGCTTTTAAAATTAATCTGTAGACTATGCATCACATCCATGTACCCATCCCGCTCGGCTTCGACAAAGACATACCCAGACTGATACATACTCCCCCGCACGACTCCGTCCACTTCAGGACAGCATGGCAACTTGATTGAATGCATACTGAGTACCCATCCTCGACGTCCCGAGGCATGTCGAAATGTGTTTTGACACTCGAGAAAGCAGTAATCACGCTCGCGAGAGAATGCCGACGGACCTTCGTACAATTGATACTTGGCCGACACGCGGTAGAACGGGTTTTTGACATCACCATGCATAAGGGAGTACAACATGCAACAATCCAGAACATCTTCTGCCTTCTTTGCAACCATATCGTCCGTCGTCTGCTGGTCAAAGTATTCCGCCACTTGCTCAATTGAGCCCATCATAGTCGTCACGCCACATAGAAATTCCGTACCCATCGTCCCCGCATGATCAAAGCTTCCTTCTCCACGATACATTTGTATTCCACGAAATTTGCCGGTATAGTGCCACTGGACGGGTCCATCCAGCGTATGCGCGTGGTCCACGAGGGCCACCGATGCTTCCTTTGCTTTTCGTATCATGTACGCACGTTCACTGGCGGTGAGTGGCGGCGGTGGCCACGTTTCCGAGCGGGAAGAGTCTGCCGCAGCGCTCTGAGCGCGTCGCCGACTCGTTGTCCGCGCTTTCCCCATGGTCGTGGCAGAATGATGTTCGTCTTTCGGGTCTGGAATGCGGAAGAGCGACAGGGGAGGGAAACCAGAACTATCCACACAAATTAATTGCCTAGAAAATGGGTTGCAGTGAAAACCAGAGAAGGGAAACGCTCAAATGCGTTGCCAGGGGAACGTCTCGCTTTAGCCACTCTCTCGCGACGGCCTGTTTATGAAGTCGGGACTGGCTACATTAGACCAATCAGTGGAAAGGACGGGTGTCGTTGAGGGATCTGATTGGCTTTGATTCGCTCCGGGGCTGGGGTCGTCGGTTGCGTTCGACGATTATACGATTACCTTTTTAAGACAAAACGTTATTTGCAGAAAGGTTCAGTCTCTCGCCACAAATGGCCCGCTCAGTGCATCCATTTTTAGAAATGCTTCACTGAAAGGAATAGAAATCATGCCGATTATTACAATTGACGTTATTAAAATGCCGACATAAAAGGCAAGCAGTAGTAGTATGACCAACTACGGCCACATAAATTGATTCTTGCATTATAGCATCGTTTGAGTTGAGTTTATAAATTGATCATTGCAAGCTTTTGTGCGGTGCATTCGATGCGATTATCGGCTTGGTCGAAAATGCATATGGCATCTGATGCAAGGAATTGATTTTTCTTTACTTTTTAATGAAAATCCTCTTGATACAATAATTAGAAAAGTAAAAATATTTATAAAAACATGAATATTTTATCTCAGACAGATAATTCTGATAATGAAACTCAAGTTTATACTTATCACCGCTATCATCATCAATCCTCTTTACTTTTAGATTTGCAAAACTCAGAGACAACAGTCGTCGAAAAGTCATACAATATTTGCTCATTTCGGATTTGCCTAATACCGTAATAATGTAAATTTTAATTCACCATGTAATGGGGCACACATCAGTTGGAGAACCGCTATTATGGTGCATTCACCTTTCGGTTGAAATACCCTTTTATCCTATTCTAACATGTTAAATGCTTAAATCCCATTTATTATGGGTAAAAAATGTGGTCGCGGCCAGATAATATAAATTTGGCGGACGAAATCTATTTTTAAGTTAGCTAGTGTAACGGGGTGTTTCGTTACATTGAATTATTACTTAAAGGTTAATTAATATATTTTCTAAAAGGTAGATAATATTTGGAGGCTATTACTTTATATAGTAATATTCAGAATTCTTATCCATAAATAGGTATCATGCTCATCACGCGTCGAAGTTAACAACGACGCAGACCATTATATCTATTTATTCCGCAGACTAATAAGCTGTAGAGGTAATCAAAGAGAGAGTTTCAGATACGATAAAGATAAGAATTTAATTACATGTTTAGTATTAGATTATAATTAAGTTAGCATTTCTGATTTTAGGAGCGAGGTAGCTCCGCTACACCTGGCAGCACCCGTAGTCAATCTACGCCTGAGTCTTTATAAAACGAAGCCTTCACTAAAATGCAAGAGTTTCGAAACTTTCAGAGGCGCAACGCGCAGCTTATGACAAGCTTAAAACTTTATATGGGCTTCAACACGTGGAACTTATAATTTCCCAGGGACCAGAGGTCCTGCATGCTAGCCTTGAAGCCTTTGCGCGATACGAAGCCTCCGTGATCGGTCAGGTACAGGACCACTTAGCGGCATCAATGCCAACCTGGTACATTTTGGTACCTGACTCAGAGCCGACGGCTCGCCCTTTAGCTGTAAATGTGAAAACATTTTAGGAAAAAGAGGGAGAGAATCTCCCCTTTTGGATTAAGCAGATGGAAATATCCATTGATTTCGCCTTGTTCTTAACAGAACGGCAAAAGGTGGCTATGGCCATTTCCAAACTTGGAGGTAGAGCCATGAAGTGGGCATTATCGTGCAGTACGTCCAGAAACGACGTTTTCCCTCATGAGATGCGCTGAAACAGCAAATGACTAGCATATTTGCACCGCCTGATGGGGCTTCTCGAGTGCGAGCACGGCTCATAGCGACTCGACAGGGTAAACGAACAGTAGGGACTGTGATCAGGAGTTGATAACTCTCATTGCATACATGCATCAAGACCCGGTCAAGAAACAATTGTGGTAACAATCTTTATGGGGGTCTCAATGAGGGCGCTGCCCGGACGATATTATACCGATGTCATACTGCAACATTCGAAGAGGCAGTTGCCATAGCGCTCCGCACTGAGTTGGACTTTAAGTCTGCTCGTGTTAACACGCCTCTTTACCGAACAAGCTTTTCGAGCACATGGGTTCCGTCTAATGGACCGGAACCCATGGATCTAAGCCTCCTTGAGAAGAGAAAAGAAGCTTTTTAAGCTGTGGGACAGCATAAGATCATCCGTAGATGTTATATGTGCGAAAGCGCCAAACATTTATACGCGTAATGCTCGAAAGAACACTAACTCCGAACTATACCAGAAATCTGGTACGGTACAGGAAAACGTCGATACCCAGTAGGTGACGGGGCACCCTACTGGGGAAGCCCTAGGCTCTCTTGAACCTCGAGAAAGTGAGAGTAAACAGGATTTGACCTTAATTAGCTCGGCGCGTAATAGCACGAGGCGTGAGTACAAGCCTGGCTTGTCAGTCGCTCAAGCGATTGTGAAGGGCTTTGATAAGCCATAATCAATTTTAGTTGACTTAGGAGCGTCTTGCAATTACGCTCGACGTCTTTCTTTTGAAGAAAATCAACAATACGTTGAGGCGCTTAAAGCGCATGAAAGTGATACAATCACTGTTCGCTTAGCGACTGGGACTCGTGTCACTGTTCGTAAGTTCCATTAAACTTAGGCATAAAGTTTCTGGACTTTGACAGTATGGAACGCTGTCTCGTCCTTGATATGGATTCGAGATATGATCTTATACTTGGTATGGCCTGGCTTTAACGCCATGAGCCATGGACCGATTGGAGGTCTAAGACCTTAGGCGCCAAGCGCTTTGTTCCTAGCAAATTTTTGGAGAGTCATTAACCCACTTTTGCTAGGCAACAAAAGCGCTATTGGCGCGGATTATTGACTGAATCTGTCAGTATTTTAGACATTGGAATGTCTGAGTTAATGAACTCCAATGTTGTAAACATTAATTCTGAGCTCGACTCAGAAAAAGGAGTGGAACGGCACGTACTCCGTCGAGTGATACTCGTTGTAAAAACGATTCACTGAATGCTGAAAGCAGGGTAGGCCTAAGGCCGAGTCATCATGGGTGCAATATCCCTGAGATGCGTGGTGTGGCACGTCTAAGTGTGGTCGGCCGAGGTGGCACCATACAGAGTGCCAATAGTGACACTTTTGGCGATTTGCCAGGGCATCAAGGGTGCAATATCCCTGAGAATAATACGAGGTGTGGCACGTATAAGTCCACCCAGTGTGGTTTGCCGAGGTGGCACCATACTGAGTGTCACTAGTGACACTATGGTGGTTCGCTAGGGCAGTTCGGGTCAAACTCCTCTAATGCACGTGAAGCGACATGAAAGGTTCGCTGGATGTAGAAGTTGAGTTACCTAATTCCTTGTCGGATGTCGAATTAGACACCATGTCTGGTATATAGAACCAATACAGGCTGGAAAATTCGAGGATTTGAATATCCCGGCCTCTAAGAGGCGTATTGTCTCTACTTCAAGACAGGGGAGACGCCAAGCGTTTAAACCCTCAAAAAGTGAAACGAGAAGGAATTGCACACGCTTGTAAATGGTGTAACCGGTGAAATTGAAGTCGAAGATAGCCTTGCGGCAATCCCTTCGTTACATGATGTTTTAGAGCTAAACGAAATGTCACTTGATGAGTGCGGCCGAGCCTGAAAGGCGGGCAACTTATCTGAGATGTGGTCATTCGATCAATGACTCATCGTTACTTCTGGACGAAGCTTTCCTGGATGACACAAAAGCTGCACTTAGTGCGCGGAGTGGGTCATCGATCCTTAAAGATCCTACGGAACCATTTTATTTCTTGATTTAGGAATTCCAAGATGTGGTATGTACCATGTACCAACCCACCATCTGCTTGGCCTCCAGATAGAGATGTCCGTCACGAAATTGACTTGGTTCTGGAACCAAATACTGTGTTACAAGGTGAAGTCATTGACGCTTTCTTCCGTGCTAAGCACGAGGCTGGATGAAACGAGAGAGCAAATCTCCCCATTCGACACCGACGTTTTGTGTCAAACAGCCAAATGGAAAATGGCGCATTTTACATGTTTATAATAAGCTTAATGCTGCCACAATACCAGCACAAACCGCGTTCCTAGAAAGGATGTTCTTCATAACAATATGGAGGATGTGCAATGTACAGTGCACTTGACTAAGTAGATGATTATTATTAACTGCTCACGCGAGATAGCGATATCCCGCTTACAGCGGTTGGCACCCCAAGTGGTATGCTATGGGAGTGGTTGGTTATACCACAAGGGCTTTTAACGCCCCGGCAATGTTTAATCGTCTAGTGAAGCAACTGTTCTGCCCCATCGAGATTATGCAAAGAGTTGTTTTGATTACATTTTGTCCATAGTCGTGCGCAGCAGGGTCGGTCGGATATGGAGGATCATTTACACCATTTGCGAGCAGTGCTCGAGTGTCTGCACACAAATAAATTGTATGTCAATGCATCTGAATGCATTTTTGGCGCAGAAGAAATTTCTTTTTAGGGGCCATTGAGAAGCGAGGTCTTAGACCGGATCCCGCTCCTAAAGGCGCTTGCGCCGAGACAGGCGGTCGTGCCGCATATTGCTGCATCACCACCAGGATGTCCTGCTAGCTCACCAAACGAGGTTGCTGATGCTCCAGCATCGAAGACGGTTCTGAACCGCCTCAAATAAGCTCTTAACCCGATCAAGGCTCTCACGAAGACGTTGCACCTCGTGCTTTAGAGCATCAAATGCTTCCGCCGAAATTTTGACCCCTCCCGCGCTGCTTGATGCGCGGGGGAACCTTCAATTTTGTGTGGAGAAACTTTGAAAGCGACGTCGTCGTAAGGGCCAATACCATTATCTGGTGAAGTGGCTAGGGTACCCTTTTTCTGAAAACTTTGAGGAGTTTAAGGTACCTCTTCGGCAAGATTGACCGTACGCCGTTGACTATTTTGAGCGCCAAACGCAGAGTCAACTCGCGTCAAACGACGCTTTCCACCATTAGAAGTGGGATTAGGTTTATCTATAGCCCCAGTGCGGCTTCGATCTATGGTTGCACGGTTAACGAAGCACTGAAACATCGGCTGGACCTTTATTCGTTTTGTGGCATTAATGCCGAACGAAACTGGCCTTTGGCCTTAAGCTTGGCGAAATCGAAGCGAAGCTTCCGTACAATTCACGAACATCAGCCACATCCGCAGACTCGCTGATTTTCTCAATATTGCGGAGGCGGCGGGCACGATGGACCCAGTTCTCAAATGAGACTTCGTTTTCGCTTCTTGTTTTGTTTAAAAACAAAACGACCGGAGTTTCCCTCATTGAGGTCACCGAAGCCCCACGGGCATGATCACGTAAACGCGTCAGATACTGACCTCGCGTCATTAGTTTGGCGTAAGGTGTCCCTCATGAAGAGCGTCGCGAGCAGTGATCTCCTCCGGCGTCCTCGCCGGGCCACCGGAGGTCCAGATGGTCAAGCTGTGACCCGTGGTCTCTTTGAAATTCTCTTCCGCACAAAGCGGAGTGAATCTATATTCATTATGAGCTTTTGTTTTCTCTATCTCGGCAGCTCGTAGACGAGCTTGTTCCACTGTGAGGATTGCCCACTCTTGCTTTTCATCGAGCGAATTTGTGGGGCCCTGGCATAGCAGCGAGCCATCATATGGCCACGCTTGCCGCATTTGAAGCAGTGACGTCTGCATTGCTTAACTCCATGGGAGTGGCATCTTACCTCTCGGCCGACGGCTTATACCAAGCTGTCGCTGAGGCACTGTTGTAGGATTGCTTCTCAACTAATGCAATTTGGATTGCCTCTTCCATCGTCGACGGCTCCTTTCTGAAAAAGGGCCTATCGCGATGCGTCATGCCGTAGTCCGTTCATAAATGTGGGCAGTGTAATGTGCTCCGAGATCGGGCCTACCGTAATGGAAGCCGACAGCGAGCACATCTCCTGCACATACTCTTGCAGAGATCGCTTCGCCTGCCGCGCTCCAAAGAAGCGCGCCCGAAGCAACACCTCGTTGTCCGGCGGCTAATACATGGCGTGAATCTTTGTCTTAAAGATCGCTCATGAAGGTAACGCCTTAACGTCGGCCATAAGCGCCGAGTACGTTCATTCTGAGGCCTTACCGCGCAGGTATGAAATGGCGTGCGACACCATCCAGCTGTCGTCCTTGATGAGCTGCGCGACACCGCATTGCTCCACGGTTAACAGTCGGCGGACAATCGTGTCGGCTGCAGTTCCATCGAACTTGGGCGGGTCCATCCGAAGCAGAGAGCCTCTCAACAGTCCTGTTGAGAGACTCGCTCCGAGCCTGCTTACACTTTAGCGCCTCCTGAGTTTGAGTGACGGACTCCGCCGCACCATGGCTATGTGCCTCGGACGCGACCCTTCGCTTCCGAGCACGTATGCCTTAAATTACCATAACTGAGCAATATGTTGCCCAGGAAATCTTTCCAAAAGCCTGGCCAGGGCTTGTTCACCAAGTCGGGCTGCGACAAGTGCTCTAGCTTAATCAATATTACGGCATATTCTTACTGACACGCACAGAGATGCGGGTCGTGGGAAGAATTTCAAGTGCTACCAAGTGTGGGCGGGCACGTCTTAGTGCAGCCACGTTGCTCTAAGCACACACCTTAGCACAGTGAGGAAGTTGTTTGATCGTCTTCTCTCACGTGCAGTGAGGTAGTTGGTGGGCGCCCAAGCGACCTCTCCCCAAAACTAATGATGTTGGACTTAGGGTCCTATGTCCTACTCAATGCGGTTAATACATCAGCGGCACCACGTTCTACGAACGGATTCGGGGCCCGCCAACGTTCATCCGGAGGAGAAGGCGTGTAAGAGCGACGCTCTTCTCCTCACCCTCTGATAAAAAGCGAGTTTTAAAGTCCACCATTCCCTTATCGTCGAGGAAGGAGCTTAGAGTCTGTGACGCACGCTTGATTGTCATGAGACAAAGGAAAGGAAAACACAATTGAACGGTTAGCTGTTTAGGTTCCAACCCCAAAGAGGAAATGAAGCGAAAGTTGTCACTCGGAGTCAACAGTCATATGGGGGAGGGTGGAATGGGACACACATCGGTTGGAGAACCGTTGTTGTGGTACATTTACCTTATGGGTAACATACCCTTTTGTCCTATTCTAAAATAGCTAATTATTTAAATCCAATTTATTATGGGTAACAAATGTGGTCGCCGCCGAATATAAATCCGGCGGACGAAATCTATTTTAAATTAGCTAGGGTTAGAATTTAGATTAAATACTTAAATAAAGTGCCGTTCCCCTTTTAATCTTAAAGCAATGAGTGCCTTCCTAAGGCTTGCGCATTGATCTGTAAGATATAGAAGCCTATCTAAGGTATATACTCTTGGGCACAAGTTGCCACTTGGTTTCGAACCCCTGAAACCCTTCAACTAGAATTCATAAAGCTTCAATAGCTTGTACAACTCCTTAAGTTGAAATTCAGTGGTTCTATAGAATTAAGATGCTCTCTGAGTCTAAGAGTCTTCCTCTGACTTTAGGAGCGGCTAAATACCAGGTTGGTTGCGTGTACGTACTCACAGTAAGAACAAGATCATCTTGATCACACGATTTTTTCGTGTTACTTCGTCACACTTAAAAGCACTTTGTGGTCCGTCACAGCCTCCGCAATTATTTGGACTTTCACGTCTAAGTTCGCACTTGACTCACCGTAAAGTTTAATCCGGGACAGAGCCCCCATTTAGATTAGGCTCCTCAACGAGTAATGCGAAGAGACGCATCATTCTGGGCAATGATGAAAATCGTCACGTATTAAAATAAGAAACGTCTCAAAGCGATTCGCGCTCAAAGAAGTATTCGTCATGGAGCGGCTAAAGTTGCTCTAATGCTACACAATCCCCGTTAAGTACACTATGTGTACTTTAGGGGATGGTCAATCTCTAATGTGATGTAAATATACCTCCTGCCTGGGTGTGGTTCACATTGCGACCCACCCTTGTGTATGTGATGTCCCTGAAGGCATTCACATTAGCCGCGGACGGCGGCAAGCGTCATCCGTTACGCGAGGTATCTAGAAAGATACGCCCGCAATACATATTAGTGTTTATCTACAGATATGACATTTTAGATTAGTTAAAAATAGGAATTTATATTTAGTAATATTAAATATAAATCAGTCTGAAAACTACTTCCTAGAATGTAAGTGCGCACGTGGACCCATATTACCGCTCCCGTGACGTCACTTAGTCGACGGCTTATTGCTGGGCAAAGATGCCCCAGCAAGAGGACTTCCTTCCCAAAGGGCGTTGAAAAGAACTAGCGTGCGATATGCATGAGTTCTGCACCGACCACTGAGGAGTTGGAAATGCAGGAGCGCAGCAGGGGTGAGATGCGCTACTGACACGGACTCTGAAGCTACCCCGAGTTCAAAGTGATCGAACAATATGGGTAGCATAGTCCCTGAGGTCTCAAAATTTCGGGCCTCAACCCTGCTGGTCTGTAACGCTCGAGTATGAGGACATAACCATGTGACGATTCTCCTTGTGCATTCGGGTGCGTCAAAAAATTATAACAATAGTTTCTGTAAAAGTCAAAAGAAAACACTGAAACTCTTGGCTCTTAAAAAGAGACCGGCGGTGTTTGAGTCGCTTTGCCAGATAGCAAGCGAGAAGAGGCGACCGTTCCTTAAGTGAACGGCGCGCTAGTAAAGTCTGACGGAGTTCAAGTTGAACTCGCCTTCAGTTTTTAGTGACTTCTCTTGTAAAGAGAAGTTTACAGTGCTAGGAATGGAGAGTCCGTATGGCCTCATCCTAGACATGCCATGGTTGGCAAAATACCAACCATGGATAGACTGGCGTGCATGCACAGTTGCGACACGCAGGACACCGGAAAGAGTGTGCTCCTGCGAGAGGCCTATGCAGCTGATGTCGTGTCGACCACAGTTGAGGGTGCCTGACGGGATTTTAAACGTTACCAAGTCCTACCCAGCTCGTGGAGACTGGGGTAGGGAAAAGGACGATGACAAGTACTCATGCGTCCGAATGTCCAGCACAGAGCCGAAAGCCTGTTGCAGCAGACGGCGAGCTGATAGGAAGTCAAGCGTCGCCTGAATCGGTACAGTGCCTAGAGCCTGGTGCTGTTGGAAGTGGTGCGTTAGCCAGGAGAGCAACATCCGCTTTCAGTCAAAGATTGTGTGTACTCGGGAAACGAGTGCTGGACAGATCAGGACCATCAAAGGCACATCTAAACGAGTGACCTTAGGATCAGATCCTACTGAAGAGGACGAGCCTTTCGAACAAGGTGTTCGAGGCCGTCAAAGCTAAAATTGCGGAGACATCCTCATTTTGGGTGCTCCAGCATGTCTAAAAATCTTCTGAGGAGGTAGTAAAGCTTCCGGAGATGTCGTGGCATCTGTTTAGTTTTCAGAAAAGGGGTACCCCAGTCACTTCATCAAAACTGGTATTGGCCCTTACGACGGCGTTGTTTTAAAAGTTTCTTCACCTGAAACAGATTGATTCGTTTGGAAACAAAACGAGTGGATTTTCCCTTGCCGAATTAATGGAAGGAACGATCTACAAAATAGTCACATTAGTTCCAGAAGAGTACTTGGTGGACTGTTGCTCGTCGTCCACAATGGACGAGAGCGTCCTAGAAATGATCCAAGAAGAAATTGTTTGCTGCTCAAGGTTAGGATGCTTTGACCGACAGACCGTTCTTTGAGGTTCTCTGGAAACATCGCGATGCGTTCCCAGAAGAAGTGCCGAGCCGCCTAGGGGTATCAGGCACGAAGTTGATCTCGAACCTGAAACCAAGTATTGTATGACCAGGCAATGGCCGTTGCCGAAAAATCAAGTTTTTTATATCGATGAGTTCTTCGACGAGCAAACAAGGCGGGACATGTATGTGAGAGTAAGTCGCCTCACTGGAGCCCGACCTTTTGTGTTCGTAAAGCTACATGTGAATGGCGTGTGGTTCATGCTTACAATAAGCTAGACACAGCGACCATACCGGCGCAATGGCCGAGCCCGCGAAAAGATGTTCTGTTGAACTCTATGGGAAAGTCATTTTTTTTTTCTCGCGTTGGATTTAAAAGATGGCTACTATGAGGTACTCATGAGAGAGTCCGATGAAGCCAAAACTGCAGTAAGCACCCCTAGCGGTATACTTTGGAGATGGCTTGTAATACCCCATAATTAAAATACGCACCAACGTAATGCGTCAGCACCGTACCTACGCACCCCATTACTTTAACGATGTATTCGTGCATATTAGTGCCGAGGACGAGCTGATTGGACTAGAGTCACACAAGCGTCATTTGGACGCTTTTTTGCCGACTCTGGAGGACGCTAAAATTTACATCAATTTGCAAAAGTGGGTCCTGTGGTACCTGTGCTGGGCTGCATCGTAGGTACACATGGTACCCAGACAAAATCAAATCAGTAAAGGAATGGCCAATCCCACGACATGTGCGCCGAATTCTAGTGCTCGCTAATTGCATAAATATAGCAAGAATTATGCGGAGCAAACTAAATCATTATCTGTCCTCCTTGAAAATGACGCAGAATGGGTTTGTTCAAAAGAACAAGAAGATGCGTTCACCACAGTGAAGCAATTCCTTGTGGAGGCTTCGGCCTTGGCAATGCCAGACGCGAAAAGCCCTTTAGCGGCGTCTGCGATGCAAGCAATTTTGCAATCGGCAGCGCGCTCATGCAAACGATGGCGACGGCGTTTACTGTATCATTCCCGGCTTTTAGATGCCGCAGAATTAAATTACCCCACTCATGACAAAGAGCTTCCAAAAAAGTATGCTCTTGTTAAGTTTCGAGTGCACCTATTGAGGACCGGGATCCAGGTCCGATACTATGGAATCAGGTATCAAGTGTAGATAGTATACATGATCCAGGAACACGAGAGCTGCCTCCTTGCCGGTGATCGACGTTATAAATGCACCATTACTCTCAGTCTGTCCACAACGACGACGAGCTCCTTCCGACCTTTGTAGTCAGGCGGCATGCCAAACATGAAGTTCTGACTGACCGACTTCCAACAATTCGTTGGAATCGGCAGCAGCTTTGATGGCGCACTGCTGACGGTGCATGCTTAACGCTCTAACACTGTTCGCAAGAGCAAATATAGTTGGCCACCTATCTAAATAGGTGTGGCCACAGAAATTCCTTTGCCACTCGTAAGAATGTATTTTCACGACCGAGATGCCCACTCGATAGTGCATCATGGAGCTAATGAGGTATTTTTAGCTTGAGATCTGTATCATGAGAGACGTAGAATCTCAAGGGATCGCAACGTGAGAGCTGATGCCATGTAAGGTCAACGCTGTAGCTTAAGCGACTTAGCTTAGCTATCAGGTGCGATGGAAGGGAACCTTTTCGTCTACCAAAGTTATCCACAGCAGGCGATAACGGTTATCCTGACTGTATCTCTCCTAGATTTCGGATGCCAATGAGCTCGTCACGTGGTATGTCTTTATAGTTGCCAACGTTGACGACTCAACTTCTGTTTTAGCACGAGACACACGTTCCTGGTGTCTTGCTTCGTAGTCTGATCTGCGCGATAATTCATCAGCCTAGACATTCAACTTACCCGGCTTGAATTCAACTTTGAAATTAAATTTAGAGAAGAATGTAAGCCATCTTGCCACTAGGCGAGAGGTTTGGTAAATTTATTGACATTTTACGTCTAATTTTTGGCGTCATGTGTTTGAGTTGCTGAGTACAAAGCTCCACATGTCGGCCGCAAATGATCCCCAAACTGATGGCCAAACAGATGGTGCCAATCGAGTCGTGGCGGATGTCTTACGCACGATAGCAACTCATAAAGAATGGACAAACAATTTCACATTGTAAAGTTCACTATAAGTAACAGTGTCCACGCCAGTTTGGGTGAGACACCGTTTTATATTAACGAACTGCGTTATCCTCGGACGCCAGTCTAGGGCCCCTCATGCGAAAGAGGGACAAAGTTTCGTCAATATGACGATGACCCGCGAGGGTATCACCCCAAAGACATAAATTTGCCTTGGTGACCCTGCCGGTTTAGCAGTGGTTAGCATGGAGTCACGGCAAGGAATGCCTGTGCTCCCAACCAATAACGATGTTTCTTTATTCACAACTACGTCCTATGACCGACCTCTCGGCGGTGTCAAGCGAGTTTGATGCTAAAAGCGTGAGCAAGGCACAACGCTGTGGATGAGCGATAAGCCATCACACTAAAAGTCCGTGACGCGATGGCAAGCGCACAGGATAAGCAAAAACAACATGCAGACCAAAATGGTCGCAAAAACAATAAACGCTTTAGTGTTGGAGATAAAGTACGTTCAAGTACTTCTTCTCTACCTAAAAATGCAAATTTTGTACTACCTGGAGGTACTAAGAAATTATTACCGCGTTTCATTAGACCGTTTACGATGGTCGAAGAGATTGAGACCTAAATTATAGGCTAGCCCTTCCCCCTTGTATATAGACGCATCCCGTAATTTGTGTGGCTCGTCTGAAAAGGTATGTTGATCCAGAAGAGACCAAATACTTCCATCCGTCTAAGGAGACCGATGGTGACGCCGACAGTGAGTCGAGCGTCGATCTGGTGAGGGAGAAGGGAAAGGTACAGAATACTTAGCAGAACGAATCCTCCGATCACGATACGGACTTGGAGAGCGACTGATATCACGCCTGCAGAGCTGATTCCGCAGCATCAACTTTTCCAAAAGGTCCTGCCAAGTTTCAGGTGTTCGTAACCCTGACGATCCTTCGCGCGGACATCAAGAAGATCCGAAGTCAGTCCGAGACTTGACTTTCGAGATCCCGTCGATCAGCAACGCTCAGCTCCTGCGACTGAACGGATGCGGGACAGGCGGCCGCGAGTAGGTGGGCGAAATCTCCGCTCCTATTAGGCGCAATCTGCATTGATGGCTGTTGCTGAGAATCAAACTTCCTACAAGGAAGGTTAATTGCCCAATTCTCCGTACAGTAGAAACTTTAAATCGTTGTCCGGTGAGGAGGATTCTCAAAGAGTTTTTACGGCCGACGCGCTGAGCGTCGACGTACCGGGCCCGGTGTTTGCCTATGAGCAGGAGCACGATTTGTCGCTCGCTAGTCCCGAATGGACTGCAGGATCGACATGATAAGAAGAAACAGGAGGTACAGAACCGCCCATGATTTCTCTCACACGCAAACGAGCGAAATTAGGTTGCTGCCATCGTTGCTTCACCACATCGAAATGTGGCTGAAAGTGTCGCAAGAATTCCGCTTCGTAATGGTCGGTTGACGCATTCGAATGCAACACGACCGGGATTGGGGAAGCACACCCAAGTGATTTTCCTAGAGCCTTACACGAACTATAGATGCTATAATAATATGTGCAACTTGGTTAGCCCGCTCTAGGAGCGACGCAAGAGTTCCATTCGAACGAGGCCATTCGGACGGAGGTGACATCAGTAATATACCACCATCCACGTAGCCACGATCAACGCGACGGGCTTGTGACACAGACTGGACACGTCCACGACCCGTCGGTGGAGCTTTAAGCTCATGCTCTTCTTCGTCAGACCCATTGTGTATGATGGTCTAAACAACAGGTGTTGTGGTTCTACCCAAAAGATAAGCAGCTGCGCCTTTATGTGCAGCGCTCCAATGAATGGTCGCTGCGCTAGCTAGCGCAGACGACGAGACAGTTGTTTTTTTACGTAGGGCATGTTGGCCTACGCCATGTTAGGCGTCTCCATGTGAAGAGCAATAAGTGAAGTTTGGATGGGCAATAAAGTGCCATCATCCCTCCTCATTTGCTCGCTGTACTCATCACTAGTATAAGGTGATGGCAGCGGTGTCGACTTATTGAAGTCAACAATGAGCGACGGATCTACATCATCACTGTGAAAGTAAGATGGATTTTTAAGCCCAATTAACAGCTCGATAGAAGCAGTAGTTATCGGCGTTGGAACTGTGGCACTGAGCGAAGACGGCGTGTTAGCGCAGCGCATACGCTTTCTGCGTGGTTTTGAGGGCGGCTTTGCAGACCATTTATTATCTTTGCCTCGTATGTGGCATAGTCGGCGCCGTGCGAGTGCACACAGGTCTTTAGAGTGACTGAGAAGACAAGAGCGGCGCGAAAAGCAGCCTTGTGTCCCTCGGTCCTATTTGACGAATTTGCAAAATATATATTCGTTCCAAAGTAAGGGATGGCGTGACGGGCTAAAGTTGCCCTATGTTATACAATCCCCGTTAAGTATACTTTGTGGATTCAAGGGGGTAGTCAATTGCTGAAGTGAATAACCACTTGGGTGTGGGTCATATTTCAACCCAACGTTGTGTATGTGATGAGCCTGAGGGCATTCACATCAGCGGGATGACGGCTAGTGTAACGGGGTGTATCGTTTCTTAAATTAACACTTAATGGTTGTATAATATATACATTATCTAAAAGGTAGATAATATTTGGCGAATATAACTTTAAATCGTAACCTTCGAAAAGCTTATTTATTGGTAGATATAGGCCTTTATATCTACTTGCTCCGCGGTTCAGTCAGCACTGGACGCGCGCAAAGAAACAGATAGATAATACTAATTACATGTTTTCTATTATTAGAAAATTAAGTTAGTAGAAAATAGATAAAAAACAAATGAACTTGATTATAAAGATACAGTATACGTGTAACCCTCTTTATAGAAAGTGTTTAAAAGCGAGTCTTCCTCTGCGCGTACTAGTGTACGTGAAATGACGTCTAGTTATGCTTGCGAAGTGGACTTGTACTGTAGTAGCACAAGTCGGCAGTGCCCCGTTACAACTAGCGTAATCCAAGATACGAGGTATTTAAAACAATAGGCTCGCAATACGTATCAGTGCATATTTACAGAGATGGCATTTCTGATTAGTTATAATAAATTTTTGTTGAATACGATTGGATATAATTTAGTCCGAAAACTACTTCTTCCTAGTTCACAAGTGCGCACGTGGAGCCTGTAACAGGGTGTATCATTACCTGAAATAAACACTTTAAGGTTGTTAATTAACATTATCTAAAAGGTGGATAATATTTGAAGAATATTATTTTGTGTAGTAATTTTCAGAAAGCTTATCCATTGGTAGATATAGGCCATTTGATCGACTTGCTCCGCGGTCCTGTCAGCGCTGAACGCGCGCAAAGAGAGAGAGACAAATAAGATTTTATTTACATGTGTTGTATTAGCTTATAATTAAGTTAGTATTAAAAAGATAGAAATAGAAGAACTTACTTAAATTAAATACACTTTTCATGTAGGCGTCTTTAAAGTAACTGTTTTTAAGAGAGTCTTCCATTGCACGTACTAGTGTACGTGAAGTGACGTGAGGCACCACTTCGCACTGCTTCAGTGCGAAGTGGACTTGTACCGCAGCAGTACAAGTCGGCACTGCCCCGTTACACCTGGTAGTAGTTAGTAGTCCGTCCAAGGACCACAGTTCCATCATCTGACATGGACATATTCGATGATATTGGAAATACGCATTACGTTTCGTGTGATAGCTACTCCTTTCTTAGTGCCATAGAAAGGAGTGCGTGCGGACGAATGAGTTTGACCTTGAGGAATGACGCCATCTTGGCCATTCTGTCCGGTTTGGACAGAAATGCCCTCCATTTAGTCATCGCCAAGTTTATACAACATCAACTTGACGAGGCGAAGGAGAAGGTAAGCTTGCTTAATCAGCAAGGCTCTCGACGGGCAGAACTGTTGAGGTTACAGCAGGTACAGACCCCTCTACCTTTGGTGACGCACACGCGTCGTCCCGAAACCTTAAGATTGATATCTCTAAGTTTAGGGGAGTCGAAGAAGACTCTCTCTTAAGATGGTTTGTCGAGTTAGACGATGCCACAAGGGCTCGTCTCATCATCGACGAGCAAATGCAAGTCGCATTTGCTCAATCAAATTTGGCAGGCCGTGCCAAAACTTCGGCATTGGGCCTTTAGTTCCGCTAGCCATATGTCTTTGGGTCGCTAGAGGCTTTTAAAACCCGACTCAAACAGACGTTTGAACCACCAAGGGCTGAGTTCAGAGCTCGTTCAGAGCTTCTGAAACTCAAGCAAGGCAAGCGTGATGTGCACGCATATGCCCAGCACATACGACTATTAGCGAGTTGTATTACAAATAACCCAGTTCATGAACACACGTTGATTACGGTGTTCATGCAAGGTCTTACGGATGGTCCCGTAAAGACCCACCTGTTCCGCTTGAAACTGGATACGCTTGAAGAAGCACTATCCGTTGCGGAAAAGGAGGACTTTAGCTTGAGATAGGCTCAAGCTAATTTGTCATCGTATCGTTCTCCAAGACGACACGAGCTTGGAGGTCCACAACCTATGAACCTCTCTCATAAGGAAAGCGAAAAACTTCGCTATTCAAACAACAAGCGATTTTTTTTATTGCAGAAATGCAACCGCTGTCAGAAGTTATGACACTACGCTCATGAGTGCAGTGCCTCACGCCCAGTACCGAGAGGTAACGTAATTATGGACCAAATGCCAAAAAGGGCAACGGTCGCGGGTCCGACGTTGTTGCGAGATCACAACAGCGAGGCGGACCGCCAAAAACCGGTCGGGATCAGTAGGGGCCCAACGCCCTACTGATCCAGCAACCTCACGAGAACTTCAAATCTCTTGACTAGAGTTGCTCCAGACACACAATCATTATGTGTCTCTGCACCAGGTGATGAGGTATCCCTCATCACCTTGAAATTGAAAGTGACAAATGATTTGTCACCCAGAGCCCTAGTGGACTGCGGAGCGTCGAATTACTTTATTCGTTGCCAGTCGCTAGAGGGTCGTAGGCTCAAATATGTTGAGCGCGACATCCCTCTAACGTGGATGACGGTGCGTCTAGCGACAGGCGCATCGATAACAGTAATGAAACGCGTAGTGAAATTCTACCACACGTTAAAAGATTTACAGTACGATGATGATGTCATCGTACTGAATTTGGATGGCAAATTTGATGCCATCCTAGGTTTACCTTGGCTTAGATAATATAAGCCAAAAATCAGCTAACAGCATCGATCCGTAAAGATGCCTCTCACTTCTTCATTAGATGGCAATCTGATGAGCGTTTGGAGCGTCCACAAGCATGTATATGTGTTACGAGTGCCTCACTTGTGGTACGGTCGTTAGTACAACTGCACAAGATCACAGTGTGATTACCAATCACAGTGTGGAGTCATCTGCCGGCGGCTGTGTTATTGCACAGGCAGCGCCGAAGGTCCACCACTCGAAGAGGTCGAGTGGATTGAGACATGAATGTACGCCTAGCGGGCGACATCCAAGGAAGATACAGGTTGTCCAAAAGGGACAACACGATGACCCTAGGTCGAGTAGAGAGTTGACCGTAGAGGACCCGACTGTGATTGCGCAATCACAGTCGGAAGGCGTTGAGAGAATAAGTCCCCACGTATATACATAAGGAGAAAGGTCCTCAAATAGTTAATGCTAAAGTGACTTGACTTAGCATCCCGAGTGATTAATCCCCCGGCAGCCTGTGGAAATAGGATCCCAGGAAGAAACGGAGAAATTGAATGTCTTGGTTGATGACATATCAAGAGTAGGCGCTTATGCTCTTAATCTGTATGCGCCTCCGACGTTAACTTCGGAGATAACTCAATTACCAACCCTAGATCCTAAACGCTTCTTGAAGATCTGCATAGTGGAAGAATCAAGCAGATCTGCGTACTCGTCACAGAGAACGAATACGTAACCGATGTTCGGTCAGTGGTAATTTTGCAGAAAACGAACGGATTCTCAGCAGCTCATCGATGGACGAAAGTGTCCTGGATTTAGAGATATCCTACTCAATCCTGGGAGTCACTTAAACAAATCCTTTATACAAAGATTTAGTTAGATTTAGGGATGTATTCCCTGAAGTAGTTACATGCGAGTTGCCTAAGGATAAAGGCACTCGACATGAAATCGAGCTCAAAGCGGGCTCGAAGTACTATATCATGAAGCAGTGACCACTGCCTCGTGAACGAGTACTTGCGATCGATAAATTCTGTATCGATCGATTAAACTCAGGCCATGTAAGAAAGTCAACCTCCCCATATAGCTCTCTGACCTGGAATAGCGGCCCGCCCCTACTGACCCCGACCGTTTTTTAGATATAAAAAATATAGTCATTAGTTCTGATTTTATTTAAGGGAAAGGCGAAATGAGCTTTTCGGCGGTCCGCCTCGCTGTTGCGATTTCGCAATAACGTCAGACTCGCTACCGTTCACCTTTTTGGCATTCTGTCCATAATTACGTTTAGCACTTCTCGGTACTGGGCGTGAGGCACTGCACTCATGAGCGTAGTGACCTAAATTTTGACAGCGATTGCATCTCCGCAATCGCGTAGTGTTCGAAAAGCGAGGTCTCTCGCTTACGACGTAAGAGAGGTCCATAGGTTCTCGACCTCCAAGCTCTTGTCGTCTCGGAGGACTATACGATGACAAATTAGCTTGAGCCTGTTTCAAACTAAAGTCTTCCTGTTCCGCAACGGATACTGCTT
The DNA here is from genome assembly GCF_004359215.1 of Bremia lactucae. NCBI lineage: Eukaryota > Oomycota > Peronosporomycetes > Peronosporales > Peronosporaceae > Bremia > Bremia lactucae. The sequence continues at coordinate 245,709 of NW_027152196.1, read as the reverse complement.
CTTCCAGCGTATCCAGTTCCAAGTGGAACCGGTAAATCTTTACGGGACCATCCGTAAGACCTTGCATGAACACCGTAATCAACGTGCATTCATGAACTGGGTTGTTCGTGATACAACTCGCTAAGAGTCGGATATGATGGGCATAAGCGTGAACATCACGCTTGCCTTGCTTGAGTTTCAAAATTTCTGTTCGAGCTCTGTACTCAGCTATAGGCGGTTCAAACTTCTGTTTGAGCCGGCCTTTAAAAGCCTCTAGCGAGCCAAAATACATATGGGTGCGCAACTTGAGGCCTAGTGCTCAAGTTTTGGCACGACCTGATATATTCGATTGAGCAAATGCGACTTGCATTTGCTAGCCGACGATGTGACGAGCCTTAATGACGTCAAATTCGACGAATCACCTTAAAAGGGAGTCCTCTTCGACTCCCTATACATAGAGATGTCTATCTTTAAGGTTCCCGGACGACGCGTATGCGTCATCCCAGGTACAGGGGTCTGTACCTGTTGTAACCTCAACAGTTCTGCCTGTTGAGAGCCTTGCTGATTCAGCAAGGCTACCTTCTCCTTCATCTCGTCAAGTTCATCTTGTATGAACTTGACGATGGCTGAATGGAGGCCATCTCTGTCCAAATTGGACAGCATCGCCAAGATGGCATCGTTTCCTACGGCCGAACTCATTCGTTCGACCGCACTCCTTTCTATGTCACTTAGAAAGAAGTAGCTATCTCGCGAAGCGTGATGCATATTTCCATTATCATCTGACATGGCCATGTTAGATGATAGAGCTGTGGTCCTTAAACGGACTACGAAGTGCTACCAGGTGTAACGGGGCACTACGACTTGTACTGCTTCAGTACAAGTCCACTTTGCACTGCTTCAGTGCAAATGGTGCCACACGTCACTTCACGTACACAAGTAGTAGCAGAGGAAGACTCACTTTATAACACTTTAAAGAGGGATAAAAATAAATTTATATAATTAAATTCTTCTGTGGTCGGAAGATCCTGAAAACCGCGACGAGCTGACGACAGCTCATCATGAAGAGTGTGATACTTCCGTTCGTACTCCAAAATTGTTTACGCAGTCTTCGAACGGTCTTCCAACCGTTCGATACGGTGAACCTGCACCATCTGCTCCAACGAGCGACGCTTACCGCGCTTCTGTTCAAGACCTCCTCCATTACATGTAGGTAGTGGTCGAGATTGTCGAACTTCACCTCTAGATCCGACACACATGTCTGGATCTAATTTTCCCTCCTCCACCACAACCATTGGTTGATTTTCACGAAAGTCAACGTTTCCTTGTGGAACGTATTCTAAACCACCGTGATGAGGAACTGATTCAGTTGAATTCTTGCACCGGTTGGAGTTCGCTTCTTAAACTTAACGCGGATCGCGTTAAGTTTATGAAGCCAGGCTTCGCGTCCAATGTCTTTGACATTGCAAAAAAACATTCCAGGCCTGCATAAGCGAGACTTTATCTCGCTTATTGTTGCCACTATACCATCGATGCTTAAGAAAGTATCGAGATACAAATCTTCCTCAGCGCGAAAGTTCTTCGCGCTGGGATCAAGGCCATGTTGCTTTGTTGCAATAAATAAGAGATATTTATTGTGAGGAGTAGTCTCTCCAGACAAGCTATTAATTAGCCGTTTGGGCAAAAGCCACGGCTTCTTTTCAGGGGCAAGACGAGACAGTTAGGTGTCTACGCTCCCCTGAGTGGTACCCCCTGAAGCAGGGGTAACACAAGAACTTTTATGACGATGGCTTAGGCCATCATCATCACCACGCACAGAAATATGTGAGGTTGACGGCACAGGAGACGGTGCTGGCGATGAGGAATCATCCTCAGCGTCAGAACCAAACATGCTATAGCGAATGCATTTAGCATGTTTATAGAGATTGAGCCCCCTCATTTGAAGTCTCGTTGTCAGCCGCCTGACGACGATCAGGCGACTGTTCTGCTCTCCCCGAGTCGGCCATTTCGTCCAACTCGCATTCATAGTCGACCTCCAAAGAGGGGTCGCACTCACGTGGTGACTCACCACGTGCACCCAAAACATGTAGTATTGCAGGAGAAGAAGATACTACGGCAGACGAAACTCTGCCGTAAGAGACAATAATGCGCCACCCGCGGCTGCATGTACCGTAGCCGAAGGCGCCGCACAATCCCATACCGCATGGACTCGTTAATTATGCGAAAAACATAAAAAATGATGGTTCTGACCAATCAACATCGTTTTCAATTAAGTGGTCTTAAAGTGACCACTGTGTTTAATGGTAGTCAGAGTGATTGTTGTTTAAGGAAGGGGTGATGTAACGGGGTGTATCGTTACATGAAATTAACACTTAAGGGCTGTTAATTAATATATTATCTAAAAGGTAGAGAATATTTGGAGAATTTTTCTTTATATAGTAATTTCGGAAAGCTGATCCATTGAAATATATGGGCAATTATATCTACTTGCTCCGCGGTCCAGTCAGCACTGGACGCACGCAATGAGAGAGACAGATAAGACTTTATTACATGTATTGTATTAGTATGTAATTAAGTTAGTATTAATTAGATAGAAACAGAGGAACTTAATTATATTAAAACAGTTTTATTTTAGCCCTCTCTAAAGCAAGTGTTTTAAAGAGAGTCTTCCTCTGCACGTACTAGTGTACGTGAAGTGACGTAAGGCACCACTCGCACCGAAACAGTGCGAAGTGGACTTGTACTGAAGCATTACAAGTCGGCAGTGCCCCGTTTCACCCACAAGCAATCCCGCCACGTCAGCATTCTTTATTGTCAACCCTCTGTCCAAGATTTTCTGTAAAGTGCTTTATATTTTTTTTGATGAGCTCTGGCACTTTACACAAATGGCGCGAAGCCTTTGTCGAGTTTCAGCTTTCATTGCTGCCTTGTTCCCATATAACCGGTTTAATTGCTTATTTGTAAGCACTCTCACGACATGTCGTGACCACAGTCCCGCACTGCTAATCTCCACATTCAAAACGATGCATGAGGGAAAAGCGTCGTTTATGGACGTGCTGCACGATGGTGCCCACTCCATGGCTCTACCTCCAAGTTTGGAAATGGCCATAGCTACCTTTTGCCGTTCTGTTAAGAACAAGGCAGAATTAATGGACATTTCCATCTGCTTAATCTAAAAAGGGAGATTGTCAACCTCTTTCCCCTCAAATGTTTTCACATTTACAGTTAAAGGGCGAGCTTTCGGCTCTGAGTCAGGTACAGAGATGTACGGGTTGGCATGGATGCCGCTAAATGGTCCTGTACCTGACCGATCAGGGAGGCTTCGTACCGCATAAAGGCTTCAAGCCTCGCATGCAGGACCTCTGGTCCCTGGGAGGTAATCAATTCCACGTGTTCAAGCCCAAATAAGGTTTTGAGCTTGTCATAAGCGGCGCGTTGCGTTTCTGACAATTCTGGAACCTCTTCCATTTTCGTGAGGGATAAGTCTTTAAAATACTCAGGCGTAGATTGACTACGAGAGCTACCAGATGAAGCGGAGCTATCTCGCTCCTACAGTCAGAGGAAGACTTTCAGACTCATAGAGTCACTTAGTTCTATTGAACTAATGGGTTTAACAACTCAGGGTGTCCTACAAGCTATTAAAGTGAAAAGAATCCTAGTTTCTTGCAACTTTGAGGCCTTCAGCCTAACCAAGTGGCAACAAATGCCCAAGAGAATATACCTTAGAAAGGCTTCTTTCTCTTACAGATCAATGCGCAAGCCTTAGGAAGGCACTTAACGCTTTAAGAGCAAAAGGGGAACTGCATTTTATTAAATTATATAAATCTTAAAACCTTAAAACCTTATCCTAGCTAATTTAATATAGATTTTGGCCGCCAGATTTATATCTGGCGGCGAACACAATTGTTACCCATAATAAATGGGATTAAGTAACTAACTATTTTAAAATTAGATAAAAGGGTATTTTACCCATAAAGTAAATGTATCATAACAACGGTTCTCCAGCCGATGTGGGCCCCATTACACCACTCGCACTGAAGCAGTACGAAGTGGACTTGTACTGTAGTAGCACAAGTCGGCAGTGCCCCGTTACAACTAGCGTAATCCAAGATACGAGGTATTTAAAACAATAGGCTCGCAATACGTATCAGTGCATATTTACAGAGATGGCATTTCTGATTAGTTATAATAAATTTTTGTTGAATACGATTGGATATAATTTAGTCCGAAAACTACTTCTTCCTAGTTCACAAGTGCGCACGTGGAGCCTGTAACAGGGTGTATCATTACCTGAAATAAACACTTTAAGGTTGTTAATTAACATTATCTAAAAGGTGGATAATATTTGAAGAATATTATTTTGTGTAGTAATTTTCAGAAAGCTTATCCATTGGTAGATATAGGCCATTTGATCGACTTGCTCCGCGGTCCTGTCAGCGCTGAACGCGCGCAAAGAGAGAGAGACAAATAAGATTTTATTTACATGTGTTGTATTAGCTTATAATTAAGTTAGTATTAAAAAGATAGAAATAGAAGAACTTACTTAAATTAAATACACTTTTCATGTAGGCGTCTTTAAAGTAACTGTTTTTAAGAGAGTCTTCCATTGCACGTACTAGTGTACGTGAAGTGACGTGAGGCACCACTTCGCACTGCTTCAGTGCGAAGTGGACTTGTACCGCAGCAGTACAAGTCGGCACTGCCCCGTTACACCTGGTAGTAGTTAGTAGTCCGTCCAAGGACCACAGTTCCATCATCTGACATGGACATATTCGATGATATTGGAAATACGCATTACGTTTCGTGTGATAGCTACTCCTTTCTTAGTGCCATAGAAAGGAGTGCGTGCGGACGAATGAGTTTGACCTTGAGGAATGACGCCATCTTGGCCATTCTGTCCGGTTTGGACAGAAATGCCCTCCATTTAGTCATCGCCAAGTTTATACAACATCAACTTGACGAGGCGAAGGAGAAGGTAAGCTTGCTTAATCAGCAAGGCTCTCGACGGGCAGAACTGTTGAGGTTACAGCAGGTACAGACCCCTCTACCTTTGGTGACGCACACGCGTCGTCCCGAAACCTTAAGATTGATATCTCTAAGTTTAGGGGAGTCGAAGAAGACTCTCTCTTAAGATGGTTTGTCGAGTTAGACGATGCCACAAGGGCTCGTCTCATCATCGACGAGCAAATGCAAGTCGCATTTGCTCAATCAAATTTGGCAGGCCGTGCCAAAACTTCGGCATTGGGCCTTTAGTTCCGCTAGCCATATGTCTTTGGGTCGCTAGAGGCTTTTAAAACCCGACTCAAACAGACGTTTGAACCACCAAGGGCTGAGTTCAGAGCTCGTTCAGAGCTTCTGAAACTCAAGCAAGGCAAGCGTGATGTGCACGCATATGCCCAGCACATACGACTATTAGCGAGTTGTATTACAAATAACCCAGTTCATGAACACACGTTGATTACGGTGTTCATGCAAGGTCTTACGGATGGTCCCGTAAAGACCCACCTGTTCCGCTTGAAACTGGATACGCTTGAAGAAGCACTATCCGTTGCGGAAAAGGAGGACTTTAGCTTGAGATAGGCTCAAGCTAATTTGTCATCGTATCGTTCTCCAAGACGACACGAGCTTGGAGGTCCACAACCTATGAACCTCTCTCATAAGGAAAGCGAAAAACTTCGCTATTCAAACAACAAGCGATTTTTTTTATTGCAGAAATGCAACCGCTGTCAGAAGTTATGACACTACGCTCATGAGTGCAGTGCCTCACGCCCAGTACCGAGAGGTAACGTAATTATGGACCAAATGCCAAAAAGGGCAACGGTCGCGGGTCCGACGTTGTTGCGAGATCACAACAGCGAGGCGGACCGCCAAAAACCGGTCGGGATCAGTAGGGGCCCAACGCCCTACTGATCCAGCAACCTCACGAGAACTTCAAATCTCTTGACTAGAGTTGCTCCAGACACACAATCATTATGTGTCTCTGCACCAGGTGATGAGGTATCCCTCATCACCTTGAAATTGAAAGTGACAAATGATTTGTCACCCAGAGCCCTAGTGGACTGCGGAGCGTCGAATTACTTCATTCGTCGCCAGTCGCTAAAGGGTCGTAGGCTCAAATATGTTGAGCGCGACATCCCTCTAACGTGGATGACGGTGCGTCTAGCGACAGGCGCATCGATAACAGTAATGAAACGCGTAGTGAAATTCTACCACACGTTAAAAGATTTACAGTACGATGATGATGTCATCGTACTGAATTTGGATGGCAAATTTGATGCCATCCTAGGTTTACCTTGGCTTAGATAATATAAGCCAAAAATCAGCTAACAGCATCGATCCGTAAAGATGCCTCTCACTTCTTCATTAGATGGCAATCTGATGAGCGTTTGGAGCGTCCACAAGCATGTATATGTGTTACGAGTGCCTCACTTGTGGTACGGTCATTAGTACGACTGCACAAGATCACAGTGTGATTACTAAACACCCTGTGGAGTCAGCTGCCGGCGGCAGTGAGATAGTTGGTGGGCACCTAAGCGACCTCACTCAACGAACCAGAAGCCTTAGTTTAAGTGACGTCACGGGAACGGTAATCCGGCACTGCAACTTGTTCTGCTTCAGTACAAGTCCACTTCGCACTGCTTCAGTGCGAGGGGTGCCTCACGTCACTTCACGTACACTAGTACGTGCAGAGGAAGACTCTCTTTGAAACATTTACTTTAAAGAAGGTTAAATGAAAAGTGTATTTTAATATTATTGAGTTCTATTGAATCTATCTTTTTAATACTAACTTAATTATGAGCTAATACAAAAATGTAAATAAAATCTTATCTGTCTCTCTCTCTTTGCGCGCGTCCAGCACAGACTGGACCGCGGAGCAAGTAGCTATATTGGCATATATCTACGAATGGATAAGTTTTCTATATATTACTACATAAAGTAATATTCTTCAAATATTTTCTACCTATCGATAATATTAATTAACCACCTTTAAGTGTTAATCTCACGTTACGATACACCCCGTTTCATCACCCCTCCCTTAAACGACAATCACTCCGACTGTCATTGGATAGAGTGATCACTATTAGACCACTTGATTAAAAACGATGTTGATTGGTCAGAACCATCATATTTTTATTCTATCGCATGGTCAAAAGGTCCATGCGGTGGGCGGATAGTGCAGAGCCTTCGGCTGCGGTTCATGTAGCCGCGGGCAACGCATTATTGATCTTGCGGCAGATGTTCCGTCTGCCGTAGTATCGCCTTCGCCCGCAACACTAGATGTTGCAGGTGCGCGTAGTGATTCTCCACGTGAATGCGACCCCACTTTGGAGGTCGACTAAGAATGCAAGTCGGACGAATGGCCGACTCGGGGAGAGCAGAACAGTCACCTGATCATCTTCAGGCGGCTGACTATGAGCCTTTGAATGAGGGGGCTCATCCGAGTCGACGTGTTGGTAGCATTCGCTACAGCATGTTCAGTTCCGACGATGAGGATGAATCCTCATCGCCCGCTCCGTCTCCCGTGCGGTCACCCGCACATATTTCTGTGCGTGGTGAAGACGATGGCGTAAGCTACCGTAATAAAAGTTCTTGTGGTACCCCTGCTTCAGTGTGTACCACTCAGGGGAGTGTAGACAATAAAATGTCTCGTCTCGCCCCTGAGGAGAACCGTGACTTTTGCCCGAATGGCTAGTCAATAGCTTGTCTGGAGAGACCACTCTTGACAATAAATATCCCTTATTCATTGCAACAAAGCTACATGACCTTGATTTCAGCGCCAAGAATTTTCGTGCTGAGGAAGATATCTGGATGTTTTTCTCAAGCATCGATGATATAGTGGCAACAACGAGCGAGATAAATTCTCGCTGATGCAAGCCTGGAGCGCGTTTATTCGCAATGTCAAAATTATTGGACGCGAAGCCTGGCTTCAAAGATTTTTCGCAATTCGTGTTAAGTTTAAGAAACGAACTCCAACCGGTGCAAGGTAAAGTTTAGAGTAGTACTAAGTCATCAATGTTAAGTAAAAGAACATTTGCTCTTCCATTTTGTCTGCGTTCCGTTTCTGACGGTCCACTGCGTTAGCAATAGAATCCTGTACAAAACGATTCTCGAGTCAGCAGAAATTCCTTTGCCGTATCATTTATTTTGTCATTTTCAGCGCGCTTTGTACGCACTGCCTTGAGATCTTTCTCATCTTCGATTTCGATTCCTTCGACATCGATATCACTCGCGTCGTTGGTATATTAGACGCTTGATGAGCATGAGCCAGAAATGGTTTTGCACGTGCGAGTCCAACCCCCCCTTAAACTAGAGGATCCTTCTAATTGGGTGGGTATGCGTGGATGGCGTAAGCCATTCACGAAGAACGGTGTATGCGTTGTAGACGCATGCACTGAATTATTGATGGCGAATTCGACCATCGGTAAAAACTTGCTCTAATCCGGATACGATTGGACGTGACCGAAGTATCTCTTTGAGGACGCAATTTACGCGTTTTGTTTGACCATCTGTTTCGGGGTGATCAAATGTTGACATAGTCAGCCGTGTTCCGAGAGATCGGAACACAGATTACCAGATCTTCTTCGTGAATCGTGAATCTCTATCCGAGCCTAGTTCATGATCCATTAAACGCAGAAGGTCCTTATTTCTGTGTAGGCTCTTTTATGTCACCAAACAATGTTGATTTTAAATGAGTGTTGCATCAGTGGGATTACCTTTCCTGTTCGAATGCGCAACCGGCTCGATATCGGGTAGGCGTGATAACGCATCAGCGACGACATTAAGTCGTCCTGATTTATATTCCACGGAGAAATTATACTCCGCGAAGAAGGATAGCCACCACGCCATTCTTTGCGAGAGGCGTGGGCTGTTTCGGCCGTGCGTAATGACGCATGGTCCGAATATACGATGAACGGTCTATCTCCTAGGAGATAGACCCTAAATTTAGCCAATGCATATTTCATGGCAACGAGTTCCTTGTCATGCACTGGGTAATTGCGTTCAGCTGGTTGCAGCTGACGCGATTGGTAACAGACGACGCGCTCCGCACCGTCTGTACCGTATTGCATTAACGCGCAGCCGATTGCGAGATCGCTGGCGTCACATTCCACGTGGAATGGTCTGTCTTGATCTGCGATCGCCAAGATGGGCGATTGCATCAAGCTTTACTTGATACCTTTAAATGAACGCTGACAATCAGCGTTCTATAATCATTTCTCGTCTTTTTTCAAGAGACGAGAGAGATGAACTGTCATCTCTGCATAATTGCGAGAGTACTTGTGCAAGTACGCCGCTAAACCAAGGAACCTTCTAAGTACCTTGACATCGACTGGAACTGGCCAGTCGGTGATTGCCTTGATCTTTCCGGGATCAGGGCGCACGCCGTGTTTACCGACGATGCACCCAAGAAGTGGTATTTCGCTTGCAGCGAATATACACTTCTTGAGATTTGCATACAACTTATGCTTTCGCATAAGTGTAAGAACCTGACGAACGTGAGTTTTATGAACTTCCACGTCCGTCTTACCGTCCATGGCCCGGCTATGGACGAATACATCGTCGAAATAACTCGGTGCGAAATCCCGCACCGGTCTCAACAGATTTGTTACACATCTGTTGAATGTTGCAGGGGCGTTACTAAGCCCCTGAGGCATCACTAGCCATTCCCAGAGCATACCACTGGGGGTGCTCACTGCTGTGTACGGGAT
>NW_027152196.1:225732-235379 GCF_004359215.1 Bremia lactucae | reverse complement strand
GTCTTAGACATACCATCCCAGATTTCGTCTTTTTTAGGTATCAGCATTTGAGCCGGTACCGTTGCAGCATTTAGTTTGTTGAATGCGTGCACTATCCGCCACTCTCCTGTGGCCTTTCGCACACACAAAGATCGGCGAGCTATGGGGGAGGTTGACTCACTTACATGGTTCGCTTTTAATCGATCGATAAAAATTTAGCGATCGCAAGTGCTTATTCACGAGGCAGTGGCCACTGCTTCATTACACAGAACTTCGAGCTCGATTTTAGCTCGATCTCATGTCGAGTGCCTTTATCCTTAGGCAACTCGCAAGGAACTGTTCCAGGGAATACATCCCTGAATTCAATCAAATCCTTGTATAAAGGATTTGTCTGAAGTGACTCCATAGATTGATTAGTATATCTCTCAATCCGAGTCTTCCTATCGATTACGCTTTCGTCTTCCAATGAGCTGCCGAGAACTCTTTCGTTCTCTGCATAAATTACCGCTGACCGAATATCGGTTACGTAATCGTCCTCTGTGACGAGTACGCAGATCTGGTTGATTTTACCACCACGCAGATCTCTCAAGAGCCGTTAAGGCTCTAACATTGGTAATTGAGTTATCTCCGGAGTTAACTTCGGAGGCGCATAGAGATCAAGAGTATAAGCGCCTTTTCTTGATCCGTCATTAGCCAAGACATTCAATGTCTCGGTATCTTACTGGGATTTATTCACAGGCTGCCGAGGGAATGATCCCCCGGGATCTTGAAGTCTAGTCACTTCAGCATCACTATTTAAAAGATTTTTTCTCATGTACGTAAGGACATATTCTTTCAACGTCTTCCGACAGTGATTGCGCTATCACCGTCGGGTCGTCTATGGTCGACTTTCCTCTCGACCTAGGATCATCGTGTTGTCCATTTTATCAAACAGTATCTTCTTTGAATGTCGTCGGCTAGGAGTACATTCATTTCATAATCTACTCGACCTATTCGAGTGGTGGACCTTCGGCGCTGCCTGTGCATTTGCACTCTACGTGAGAGAAAACGGTTAAACGATTCCTCACTGTGCTCAGAAGGTGTGTTTTAGTTTTTAGTAGTGCGTGGCATCTTTAAGTAGCGCCCGCCCCAGTCTGTTTGTTTGAATTTATTAGAACTACAGATTAAAAATGACAACACAAAATATTTTAATTATTTCTAAGTATCGCAAAACTAAGAATTATTACTTTAGAGTCGTCTCTAGATCCCTTTTGAGTTTTTGACCCCCCCCCCTAAATCTCATTTGGGAACCGGGTGTGGCTATACCGGTTCCCAAATGAGATTTAGGGGGGTGCCAAAAACCAAAAGGGATCTAAAGACGATTATTTACCTCTGTCATTATGCGAGTAGCGTAATGGTAGCAACTTGTTGATAACTAGATACGTCTTGAAAAACCTGTATGAAGTCTTTCCCAGCTTCAGTACAGGTGTTCCTCGGATAACTTGTCTGCTCATAACTTTAACCTCACGTAACTTATAGGGTATTGGCTCCACCATTACCGTTCTATGGAGTCTAACTTATTACTAATAGGATTGGAAAAAATTTATTACCCAGGAATCCAAGGTAAGTTGCGTATTGGCTGCTGTACGTAGAAAAATTTAAGATCCCGGATGCGCCTATGGAAGGCCCTTTTAAAAAAATTGATAGATCAAGAAGTGTCAAAGTTATTGCTAAGGAGCTTAGCTTTTCAAGCTTGCTGACCTGCTGAACATTGCAATGATTTATCATCATCCAGCTCCTCGTGCGCCACCTTCTCCTCATCTGGATTCAATACATACTCAATTACCATAGGGTTCCTATGGTAATTGAGTAGGGTTCCTCAGTGGTAGTCTTTTTAAGGCTTCATGCAGCTCTAGCTCAATTAGCTGCCCCTCCGCGTTCACCACCTCCGACTGCGGTGCTTCTGCAAAAAGGCCCGTATGCCTAAAGCAGTTTACCACTGCGGTAACTGAAATATCCTCCCATGCCCCATACACCACCGCATTGCTGTTAGCTGTTCAACCTTGTAGATGTTGGCCTCCCCTCGCTCATCACGGTCCACGGCATTCTAAAGGTGAAAGCGCCTGTAATGGCGATTGAATGAGGCAATGATGCTAGCATCCGTGTGCTGATTTTTGATGTGCAGTTTGGTGGAAGGAAAGCGACCTTGATAATCTCTAGCTCCAGTTCTTCCAATCTGTGAGACGGAGCGTTATCTAGCAAGAAAAGAATCTTCCCGCCCTTTCCCTAGCAAGGCTTGGTTAAACTGAATTCCAGGTACACTTGCAATATCACATGAAATACAACTTACCCTCATGTCATTGTCTAGTTTCTTTAGCCACTCTTGAAAGATGATTACAGTCATCCATGTCTTCTCGTTGTACCTGTAAGTGAAACCCCAGCCGTTCTCCTTTCTGCCGCTTGAAACAGCGTGGCATCTTGGATCTCCTAATAAAAAAAGGTTTTAGCTTCTCGGAGCCAACAGCATTGGCGGTAAATGCTATAGTGAAACGCGTCTGAATGCAAAAGAAAGAACCAGAAGATTTTTCTTAGTAAAGTACAGTTTGGATAAGGTAATTAAAATCTAGATATAGCTCACTTTGACCTTCTTTCTACCTTCAATTCTTCCCTGTGAAATTGACTTTTCTGGAACCATGCCGTAGGATAGGCCAAAAAATTAGTATGATTCTCGCATAAGAAATGTTCTTAATGATATGAATCAGACCTGTTTCATCCATGTTATACACGTCTTTGAGCTCATTTCGAGCTACGGGTGCCTTGATTCAGGCAGTGTAGCTTTCATGGCTTCTTGACCTGTGAAGCCACTTTCACCATGAATTCGGATGCAACAAACGTTGTTTCGCTGCTGGAATCTCTGAAGCCATCTATTGGAAAGCTTATCAGCATCCTCAGCCAACCCCAGGCGGTCAGCAAAGCACTTAGCCTTAACCTGAATAATCTTCCTCGTGAAGGCAATGTTTTTCGCCTGGCACTGAAGCACCCAAGTTGCTAGGGCTTCTTCGAGTTTAGGATGCTGTGGCGACACGAGGGCGATTGGCAGCGAGGTCAGCCTCTGTCATGACTTCCAGCTCCTTACACTTCTTCAAGATGCCACTGATACCAGCCATGTAACGGGGCACTACGACTTGTACTGCTTCAGTACAAGTCCACTTCGCACTGCTTCAGTTGCGAGTGGTGCCTTATGTCACTTCACGTACGCTAGTACGTGCACACGAAGACTTCTCTTTAAGACAATTACCTTAAAAAAGGTTAAATGAAAACTGTGTTAATATAATTAAGTTTCTCTTCTTTCTATCTGTTAATGCTTATTCAATTATAAACTAAAACTAAACATGCAATTGAAATCTTATATGTCTCTCTCTCTTTGTTACATTTACAGCTGATTATTCTGTGGGATAAATAGATATAACGGCTTATACCTATTTATGGATAAGATTTCCGAGCATTACTATAAGAAGTAATATTCTCCAAATAATATCTACCTTTTAGATGATATATTAATTAACAACCTTAAGGTAAAATTCTATGTAACAATACACCCCTTACAAGCCATGTAATGTTCTTACTGAACTGGTCTGTAGCCCACGATGCTAGGGCACTCTGGCTCCTTGTGGGTTATGTGATTTGTGCCTGCAGACTTGTAGTCTTTGCGCATTGACGAGGCGCGTCTGGGACATGGACTCGTACGCGGAAGCAGTAGGGGTAAAACCGTGTATTACAGTCAGTAAAGTGAGGTTTAGAAAATATGTTTATTCCTCACGTAACTTATAACCTCATATAACTTATGTTTTCACCCTCTACAGTTGCTAGAAGTTATTCGAGGGACTCCTGTAGCTCGAAAGGCCTGCAAGAAAAGACTTCGCAATATTTGCGTAATCCGTTTTTTAAATAGCAAGATGCTTATTTAACAGAAAAATACCATTGAAAGCCGACAAAAACTGAAACATAAGGAAATAGTGGCTTGCTTGCGCTCATGGTGAGTAAAATAAGAGCACTAAGATTCGCATAATTGAAAGGTAAGCATGCACTTCCGCAAAAGTTGGGAAAAGTAAGTAAAATAAGTTCATCCTCAGCTTGACCTGCAATGACTAACTAACGTGCACGCGCAAGAGCGCACCTCCGACCATGTCGCTTATTTTCAGCTCAACTTTCCCCTCGTGCTCAATTTGCTGCTCTTTCTTTTCGCTCTTTTGTGACTTGCCAATCAAGTGCGAGCGCTCTTGGCTTTATCTCACCTGTTAAAAACATTCATTTAATATCGGCAAATGAAAACACGGTTTCTGATGAAGTCACAACCATTCCACTCTTATGTAGATAATTAGGGTGTGTGGTTACAGCGATTCCCTTATGTAATTTAGGGGGGGGGATGTTCCAATGGCCAAAAGAGCGATCTAAAGACGATTCTTAATGGATTAACTGTTGGTTTTTGCATGCAGTTCATCGGCTTTCTTCTTATTAGTCCACTAAATTTACTTGCTAAGACGTGAACTCTTCATTTAATATTACTTTTATATCAAAAAGCCTTAAGAGGCAAACTTAATAAGCACGTCTCGATAATGCTGGACGTCACAAGCGTCCTTGAATTTATTAAAGTCTCTGGGATTAATCAAGACAAAGAAACATCCACTACTGAAATTTCCACCACTACCATAAACATAGTCTACGAAGGCTGTTGTCAATTTCTCAACGTCTAAACGAATCAATCATTACAGTAATTGGCGTTGGAAATGCTTTACCGAGAAGCACAGTCTATCTAATAGTCTCTAATGATATCCCAGATAAAAGTACAGTAGAGACGTATATCATTGCATCCCGTGCGCTACCGGAGGTCCTTGTACGCTCGTAGGTAGGAGAGGTCAATGGCACCGTCTGTCGACTCCTTTGCGGTCGCCATATTGGGCAACGAAGACGAGTGGTCCACACGTCGTTCGGGGCGAATCCGTCGTGGCGGAACTGTCGCAGAGAGTTCGTGACTTCCATTTGTCTGTACGGCTCGATAGTGGCGTCGCATACGGAGCAACATATGGGCATAGGACGTGCTTCGTCTGCGCTGGTGGTCTTCGTTCGATTCCACTTCCATGTCATGATGGAGATCCATGTGTGTCCCCTGAGGGTGTTGCCACCTATTTGATGCATTCTGCGCCAAGCAAGTTGGTGACGACACTGTCGTTTCCAAAGAAGGAAAAGGCATTGGTAGTGGGCGCTTCATTTCAAGAATATCCGGACCTCTAAAACCTGAGACCGTGTCGTGCGTGGTCGATTGTCGAAGTTTGGCCTTTTTTTTATCAATAGATTTGTTTTGTTGTTTACCGTTTATCGTCGCCTTGGTAAGCTTCTGAAAATCCTGCTGTAAATTCAAAGCATGCGAAGATTCCCGTCTTCTGCCTTTCGCAACGACGGACTCGCGAGTGCTATGTCGATACAATCGACATAATTCTTGATGCTTCATACGCTTTGCGAGCTCTTTTCGTGTCGGTTGCTGATCATAGTGGCTCTGATGTTGTTGTTGTCCTACACTTGAGACGAGATGCTCTAGTTTTAACGCGTCGTCTAGATGTGTTGCGTGGTAGCATACATTCGTAGCGCGATCCCATGATATATCGGGATTCTCTGGCTTCTCGTGCTTTTGAGGTTCGTGCCGCTTTTCCTTGCAAGCCACGCAAATATGCTGGGTAGAGGAGGCGTGGTTCGTTAAGAGTTGCCATCGCAAGGGCATGCGGCCGATCAAAGCGTTGGATGCGACGATCTCTGGCATGAGTGCATCATTTAGGCACTTTAGAGAACGTTAATTAGCTTCCAATGATGGGACGAACAGAACGGAGGTCGAGCGACTCACCTCACCACAAAATGCACAGCACAGGGAGCTACGACTGTAGGAACTCGACATGCAGATGTAGCTTGCTAAATGATAAAGCGACTCGTCTTGAAGAGAGGGCCAGAAAAATCTTCGCAATTGCGTCGGGAACACAATTGATAAGTGAAGCCCAAGCAATGCATAAAGCATTGCGTGGAATGAACACATTCGTGGTTACTAGCGCAGATCCCTAT
Organism: Bremia lactucae; assembly: GCF_004359215.1. Taxonomy (NCBI): domain Eukaryota; phylum Oomycota; class Peronosporomycetes; order Peronosporales; family Peronosporaceae; genus Bremia; species Bremia lactucae. Next base: position 229,313 of record NW_027152196.1, on the reverse strand, counting down.
GTACTCTTTTGGCGCAGGTTTTAGGGGACTCAAGACCAGATGTGTACAATAGACAATCGAACCTATCGCATTCCGCCCGTCCCACTGACAGCGAAAATAATGGTTTTGGCTTGAACAGTTAGGATCAAATCTTATAATTTGCTAGGCTCTCTCGAGGCTCAGCGAAAATTACAGACGTTTATATGGTCGACAACCTATTTTCAATGGCAGTAACATTGAGAAAGCGATTCAATTAATTCGTCAATGTACTTACTATCCACATTAATCGACATGTATGGACAGCTGATGATCGGTAAAGAACTAACGGTGGACGTTTTATTAAGAAATCAACCCATGCACTACCTCACTTAATATTATGTCGCTTTAAAGCGTGAAACCCCGACCATGTCACCTCAGAATGTGGCCGGGGTTCAACCAGTATAAGCAAAGCGTTCAATTTACATGTGGATGAAGTATATCTCAGCTGAACAGCTGTGCGCAAGCCCTTTTTTAATGTATTGTGCCCCAATGAGTCCCATCACATGCCGACACAAATCGTTGCGATGATGGAAGTTTCTACAGTGAAGAGAACAACTGCATTAGATTTAAGGAAAAGCAATCGAAGCCATCAAGCTAGGGTCCCATATTGTGTGTCATTGTCGTTAAAATTATAGATTATTACGCATTACGGTGAGTCAAGCGGAGTTTACAGTTTTCGCAGCTGTTGGTGAGTATCGAGTATAGTATCTAATGAGTGGCCAGCATCGAGACAAACCGCCATGCTTGAATGTTAAATATATGGGAGCTAAGCAAGTTCTTTGCTTAATAGTATGCTAGCGCACTGGCAATAAATAAAGTATAAGCGTACCTTTGGCTTAAGCTATTAAATGACATCTTGTTTTTGTCGCTTTTTAAGGCTGTTGAGAGAAAAATTAGGAATGCGCGAGATGGGCATTGCCATTTTTGCTAATAAGACTTTCACAATTCAAACCCTTACTTTTAGGTGTTAGTTAACTTCACGTGATGACGATAAAATTAGCTCTGTTTTCTGCTAGCAATTCTCGTGTTTGCTTTTTTAAGACTCGACTTGTATGTCAGCCTAGCTAGTAATTAGAAAATTTATATATCAAAATAAATAAAATTAAAGCGTACTTAGTGTTCATTTATCTCCTGTCCTACTCCTCAAAGGGAGTATGGGTATGTGAATATAGCCGATATGTGAAAAATGTATAAGGAATGTTTCATTTGGCATGCGCAGGCTTGCGAAGATAAATGAGCAAATTTGTTTTAAAGCCTAGGTTCTTAAGAAAATCCGGTATCGAAATAAAAAATATTTGTGATTGATATGAAAACTTTGCTAGGAGTGGAATTACAAACAACTAAAAATATTTTTTATAACTTCGCACGTATAGTGTAATTGTTGGTAACTGGAGATTATACCAGAAAGTTTGGATATAGGCTTCTGAAGCGGGGTGTTCCGTTGCATAAATATTATTCCCTATAGAAACGAATATAATAAAGAAGTATTATATTATCAGAGATATTATTCGCACAGGAGTTCTTATTATCCCCATGGGAGTTAAGTTTTTTTGTCTAATATCTATGTAGATTTAGCAGATGCATGCGGCAAACCCCCTGATTTTCTTAAATCCATGATTGGCTGACTCACACGCCCTTGAAGTAGCTTGTTTAACACTTCATTTCATATTCAAATTCATGTTTCTTTCACCATGCCTCTTGCTCCTCCAGCTGAAGAAACATACCGATCAATTGCGATAGCAAAGAAGATCGCCGAACTCACTCTGAAGCTGAACAATACGATATTTGCACCCAAACTATAATATTTTAAGGAACTGCATCAATAAAAAGAATATAAAGACTGCAAGGAATAAGACAAAGAAAATGCTGCTTATCTATTGAAATTGTGACAAGCCCATTCATAGTGCTCCCTTGTTTCCGCCGGAAAGAAGCAAAAGAACACAGTGTATGTTTGGTTGGTCAGAGTTGAGAAATAGGGGGCATTTTGTGTTTGTTTGTCTTGTATGTTGAAACCATAACAAGCACCTAATTCCCACACCACTGTGCAACTGTTGTTGTTGGGGTGGGCTCTATGTACAAGCGCGTTAAACTTTGATTATCGTCTCGCATCATTACCCACTTGACCTCGGAGTTTGCCAAATGGTCAAGCAGTGTTTTCAGTGGTGAGAGGCCTCCAAGTTCCTGTCGCCGCAACAATTGTTTTGCATTGTAGAAATCTTGAGCAGTTGCATAGCTGCTTTGGTCAGCAAGTTGCAGAGTGCGCAAAATGTTGCGAGGTGCAACACCTGCAAGGTTTATTGCATAATGAGCGGCATGTTCTGGTGGATTGCCTTGTTTCTCACTCGAGGATATGCTGCTGCATCAGCCGGTTCATGTGTAACCTGGCTCAATAACTCTCACACTTCAAGTATATTCCAACTCAATAAGTTGACGAATCCCAGCTGTAACGGGGCACTGCGACTTGAACTGTTTCAGTACAAGTCCACTTCACACTGCTTCAGATGTGAGTGGTGCCTCTCGTTAGGTGACGTACACTGTACGTATAGAGGAAGACTTCTCTTGAGGCAAGTTAGCTTAAGAGGGTAAAATGAAAACTGTATTAATATAGTTAAGTGTCTTGTTAATCTATCTTTGTAAATGTTGTCTTAACTATAAACTAATACTAAACATGTAAATGAATTCTTATCTATCTTATCTCGTAACTCTCTTTGATTACTTCTACAGCTGATTAGTCTGCGGAATAAATAGACATAATGGTCTATACCTATTTATGGATAAGAATTCAGGAAATTACTATTTAAAGTAATTTCCTCCAAATATTATCTACCTTTTGGATAATATTAATTAACAATCTTTTATTGTTAATTTCATGTAACGATACACCCCGTTACATCACCCCTCCCTTAAACGACAATCACTCTGAATGTCATTAGGTGGAGTGGTCGCTAAATGACCACTTAATTTTTAAAATGATTTTGATTGGTCAGATCCATCATTTTAAATTCCATCGCATGAAGGAACAATTCATGCGGGGTGAGGATAGTGTTGAACCTTCGGCTGCGGTTCGTGCAGCCGCGGGTGACGCATTGTTATCTCTTGCGGTAGACGTTCCGTCTACCGTAGTGTCTTCCACTCGCACAACACTTGGTGTTGCGAGTGCACGTGGTGATTCACCACGTGAGTACGACCCCTCTTTAGAGGTCGATTATGAGTGCGAGTCGGACGAAATGGCCGACTCGGGGAGGATGGAACAGTCGCCTGATACCCGTCAGGCGGCTGATTATGAGCCTTCGAATGAGACGGCTCATTCCGATAGACGTGTGAACAGTCTATTTGGTTCCGACGATGAGGATGATCCCTCATCGCCCGTACGATCTTTCGTACGGTCTCCCATACGATCACCTGCACGTGTTTCTGTGCAAGGTGACGACGGTGGCGTAAGCCATCGTAAGAAAAGTCCTCGTGGTACCCCTACCTCAGCGGGTACCACTCAGGGGAGTGATGACAGTAAAATGTCTAATCTCGCCCCTGAAAAGAAGCCGTGGCTTTTGCCAGAAAGGCTC
>NW_027152196.1:213122-224843 GCF_004359215.1 Bremia lactucae | reverse complement strand
ATGGACGCCGACAGCGAGCGCATCTCTTGCACATACTCTTGCAGAGATCGCTTCGCCTGTCGCGCTCCAAAGAAGCGCGCCTGAAGCAACACTTCGTTGTTCGGCGGCTGGTACATGGCGCGAATCTTTTCCTTAAAGATCGTTCATGTAGGGAACGCCTTTCTGTCCGCCATAAGCGCCGAGTAAGCCCACTCTGAGGCCTTACCGCGCAGATGCGACATGGCGTACGACACCATCCGGCTGTCGTCCTTGATGAGCTGGGCGACACAGCATTGCTCCACGGCTAAAAGCCAGTAAACAATCGTGTGCGCCGCAGTTCCATTTAACTTGAGCGGGTCCATCCGAATAAGCCTCGGCTGATGCGGCCGGGCAGAGAGCATCTCAATAAACCTGTTAAGAGCCTCGCTACGAGCCTGCTCATGCCTCAGCTCATCCTGAGTCTGAGTGACGGACTCCGCCGCAGCATGGCCTTGTGCCTCGGAAACGGCCCTCCGCCTGTCCGAGCACGAATGCCTCAAACTGCTCCAACTGAGCAACATGTTGCTCAGGAAGACTACCCAGGAGCCTGAACAGCGCTTACTCACCAAGTCCTTGCGCCATAAGCCCTGCCACGTCCCGATGATGTTCGGAGAGGTGGGGAAAATGAGCCAATCAATATTGAGGCTCATCCTCCTGTACAGACGCAGAGATGCGGGTCGTGGGAAAGATTTCAAGTGCTACGAAGTGTAGGCGGGCACGTCGTAATGCAACCACGCTCTACTTAGACATACACCCTAGCACAGCGAGGAAGCGGTTAAATCTGCTTATCTTGCGTGCAGTGAGGTAGTTGTGGTGGGCGCGCAAGCGACCTGACCCAACACACTAAGTACTCTGGTTAAGTGTCGTCACGGGAGCGGTAGTCCGTCTCCTCGTGCGCACTTACCATGTAGGAGTAGTTTTTAGACTTATTTATATTTAATAGAATTAAATACAAATACCTATTTTTACCAATTAAAATGTTATCTCTAAATATTACATTTAATATGTATTGCGAGCGTATTTTTCTAGATATCTCGCGTAACGGATGACGCTGGGCGTCATCCCTCCTAATGTGAATGCACCCATGTGCATCGCATACACAAGAGTTGGTCACAAATGTGTGTGCACCACACCCGAGTGCTGGGTCTAATTACTATTATTTAGTAATTGACCATCCCGTTAAGTACACCAAGTGTACTTAACGGGGACTGTGTAACATTTGTGCAACTTTAGCCCGTTACAGAATACCTAACGCATTGTGGAGTTAGATCCCGACGGCTGTGCACAAGAACAGACAGCGTCGAAACTCGACCACTGAAATGAGTTGAGTGGTGCGAAACAAGAATGCTTGCTTGAAAGCAACATGTAATAGAGGTCAAACGCCCTTCTGAAAGAGACAGTGCGAAAATCCTAGATTGACTGGAGAGTCGATCGTAGAGGATCTCGCTCTCGTAGCGCAACCACAGCTCGAAGCAGTTGGCAGGGATACTCCCCAAATAAAACTTGAGGGAACAAGCTGCCAAAAATCTGCGGGAATAGTCCCCAAGAATAAGTCCCGGAAACCTGTGGTGAAAGATTTTCAAGTTATTTCATGGCAAGAAGGTTAATTTCATGCGCTGGATAGTTGCGTTCAGCTGGTTAAAGCTGACTTGATTGATAACAGACGACGCGCTCTGCGCCGTCTGTGTCGTATTGCGTTAACGCGCAGCCGGTTGCAAATTCGCTGGCGTCACAGACAGCATGCAAAGTTCGGTCTTGGTCAGCAATCTCCAGGATTGGCGATTGCATCAAGTTTTTCTTAATTCCCTCAAAGAAACGCTGACAGTCGGGTTCTATGATCACTTGTCATTTTTATTCAACAAAGAAGAAAGATGTACTATCATTTCGGCATAATTGCGTGAGTACTGGTGAAATTACGCCGCTAAACCGAGGAACTTTCTAAGTCCCTTTAGATCACAGGCCAATCGGTGATTGCCTCGATCGTTTCTGGATCCGGGCGTACACCGTGTTTACCCACGATGCACCCAAGAAAGCGATTTCGCTTGCAGCGAATATACACTTCTTAAGATTTGCATACAACTGTGGCTTATGCATAAGCGTTAGAACCCTTCAAGCGTATTTCAACATCCGGCTTTCCGTTCATGGTTCTGCTATGAACAAAGACGTCATCGGAATAGGTCGGTTCAAATTCCCGCACCGACCAAAATGGATTGATTACACATCTATTAAATGTCACAGGGGCATTATTAGGTCCCTGTGGCATGACGAGCCACTCCCATAGCATTCCGCTTGGGGTGCTTACTGCTGTGAATCGGATTTCCAGTTTAAGCATAAAGATATGCTAGAATCCATTCGACGAAAATATAGAATTCTTTGACTTACCATCGATGATTACGTCTTTTCGTGGTATTGGCGTTTGAGCCGGTACAGTTGCAGCGATCAGCTTATGAAATGCATGAACTTTCCGTCATCATCCTGTTATTTTACGCACACAGAAGGTCGGAGAGCTACGTGGGGAAGTTGATTCCCTTACATGACCCGTTCGACAAAGAATTTGTCGATCGCTATTACTTGCTCACGAGGCAATGGCCATTGTTTCATGACACAGTATTTCGAACCTGGGATTAGGTCGATTTGTGTCGAGTGCCTTTGTCCTTGGGCAACTCGCAAGGTACTGATTCAGGAAAGACATCCTTTAATTCTATTTGATCTTTATATAGAGGGTTTGTCTTCAAAGACTCCCAGGACTGGGACGTAAATGTTCAATCCGAGTCTTCTCATCGAGAAAACTTTCGTCCCTCGATGAGCTACTGAGAATTCGTTCGTTCTCAAGAAATACTACTGCCGACCGAATATCGGCCACGTAGTTGCCATCTGTGACAAGTACGCAGATCAGCTTGGTTTTTTGCCACTACGGAGATCACGCAAGAACCGCTTCGGTTATAACAGTGGCAATTGAGTTATCTCCGAAGTTGACTTCGGAGGCGTTAATAGATCAAGTGTATAAGCGCCCACACTTGATCTATTGTTTACTAAGACATTTATGGTTTTATTTTTTTCTTTGGAATTTATATCCAAAGGTACGGCGTAAACAGTCCACACCTTTCGCAAAGAATGGCGAGATGATTGTCTTTCTTCGCGGAATATAACTTTTCCGTGAAGTATAAACCAGGACGACTTAACGTCGTCGCTAATGCCCTTTCGCAGCAACCCGATTTTGAGCCGGCTGCGCAAATCCACAGTGAGCATAAGGCCACTGTTGTAACAATAAGTGTTCCGTCGTCAACATTACTCGACGACGTTAGAAGAGCTTTTAAAGAAGATATGGCTCATAAAAATTAGTGAATTACCTTAGAAATCCATTCCAACAATTCTTGAGAGAGAGGATTGTCGAAATTGTATCAATCCTCAACAGATCGATATACAACACGCAATGGTTTATTGTACTATACAGCCATTGCTGGCAACACACCTCGTGTATCGTCATCCTACCCATAATGATTAGTGATCATAGTGGACGTGAGGAGGTTTGTCTCACATTAAGTCGCGACTTCTACTGGCCATGCCAGTATATGTCCGGAACAGGCAGAGGTTGTATTGGAGCTCGGTATGAAGCAATGGTCTTTACCAGCTGACAAACTTAGCAAACACGTATGTAAAGTTCATACGTGTTTGCTAAGTTTGTCAACACGTATGTAATGTACATACGTGTTTGCTAAGTTTGTCAGCTGGTAAAGACCATTGCTTCATACCGAGCTCCAATACAACCTCTGCCTGTTCCGGCAGTGTTCGCAGTCCGTAACTATGAACTTTCTCTTCGGATTCCCCAAAGACACCCACAAGAATAATAGTATTCTTGTTTTTTTTTTTAGGAAGATGGTCGGAGTCAATCACAGCCAAAGGCTGTGTTCGTGTCTTTATTGACACGATATTTCGACTCCATGGGTTACCTAGTGAACTGCTCTCAGATCGAGACCCTAGATCCACGGCGGAATTTTGGCAAATATTGTATAAATCGTTTAAAACACAATTAAAAATGTCAAATTCTGACCATCCTGAAACAGATGGTCAGACAAAGCGTGCAAACCGTATTCTCGAACCGATACTTCGCAAATACGCCCACTTTTTTCAAGAGTTGGAGCAAATCCTTGCCGATAGAAGAAATTTGCCATCAACAATTCAGTGACGTAGACAACGATGCTGAAAGACTCAGCATCTAAAACAATACTATTATTAAGAATGATAATACCCTCAAGAATGAAAATATTGAAATCTCCGCAGTGCGAGCCGGTCGCACTGAAAACAAACATAAAGCCGAGTCAGCAGGTGATGTTCCTGTTGGCTAGAGAAGCAGTGGTCCTTTTCGTAAAAAAATCTATCGCTGATGCGGTGGACCGACAGAAACGGAACTATGGGAAAGATCGGGTTCGCCTCGTTTGACGAGCCCGAATCAATAACGAAATTTGATTCACGCCCCTTAATTTTTAAGGAAGGATCTTAATCACGAGCGATACCGGCGCCACGAGTTAGCGGTGATGGTTAATAATGTTTTTCGTGACCAGTTTGAGAAATTGCGCGCAGGTTGCGACTGATCAAGTGGCGAACGAAAGGACACATCAGTCGCTACAGAACGAGCTGTTGACAGCTCGTCGGAAGATCTCTTCCTTGGAGGGGAAAGAGTGAATCTTCTGATTTAAGCAAATTAGACCCTGTTCCGAGAAAATAAGTCTATAGCTCGGAACCATCAGGCTTTGACGGATGACCATGACCATTCCGATAGAATCCGGAATCGGAAGAAGCCTCGCGCTGACCATACGGGCGAAGAAGCCGAACATGAATTGTAGGATGCGTACGCATTCAACGAGGTATCTCGATCGTGTACGCATTGTCTTGGCGATGAAGTAAAAGAAATGGGCCAGGATACCTACATTCGTCACTACGTGCTTTAATAGATTTACCGTAGACAGTAGGACTAGGTCATTAATTTCAAATGAAAGTATGTTTGCTCTTCCATTTTTGTCTTTTCTTCCCTCCACATCCATTGATGGATTCAGGTGCTGAGAAGCGCTTTCTTGTTAAAAAGTTCCTTGAACCACCTTGAAGAAATGGGAGTTCGAACGTGTTATCTCGTTCGTTTGCAAAGGTATTCAGTTTTTCAGTGTTGCAGACGTAATGGGCGATTTGCAAAGAAAACGATGTTAAGACTTAGTTTGACACTGTAGCCCACATCCTACTATTTTCTGTGTTCTGTACATGCTGTTTCAAGGGTGTTACTTCTTTTCTAAATTGTGTAATCAACCAGGCGTTCATATTGCCATTGCGTAGCTGGGCTTTGTCATACCTTTACCCTTGGGTAGGCACAAATAGATGCACCGAGCACTCTTACTAAGTGGTAAGAAAACTATTATTGAGTAGACTCTCATCCCTGGCTTTTAATTGGAATTGCATCGGAAATACTTGAAAATTCGGGCGAGAACTGCTCAATAAATTTGTGTCTCCCGATTAGTGTCGGCGAGAATCACTTTGAATATCTTCGAAATATAGCTCCATTGGAGCTTCTGCATTTTCGACGGATAATGTTTTGACCCTTATAATGCCGTCTTGGCGACGCTTTTAAAAAAGCTGTGGCAGCTTGCTTTGAGAAGCAGAAATTTGCACCATATTTCAGTAAATCGCAAAGTTGGCCAACTGATGAACAAGAGACAGGCATCGCCACGGCTCGATGCTGCCAAATAATACATGGCTTGTACTTTCTGAGCCATGGCATCCAAGGGTGACGGCAAAATTGTCATTTAAATTTAGTACGATGAAATCATTTTCGTACTGATTTACCCTTTAACGTTTATATATACCACGTTTTTTACTGTTACAGATGTGCTAGTTGCTAGGCGCACTGTCATCGTTAAAGGATATCGATAAATTTGAGTCTGCGATCTTCTAGTGATTGGCGTCTAATATTTTAGATTAAGCAGATGGAAATGTCCATTGACTCCGCATTGTACTTAACAGAATGGCAAAAGGTAGCTATGGCCATTTTCAAACTTGGAGGTAGAGCCATGGAGTGGGCACTATCGTGCAGCACGTCCATAAGCGACGCTTTTCTTTCATGGGGTTCGCTGAAATAGCAAATGACCAGCATGTTTGCACCGCCTGATCAGGCATTTCGCATGCGAGCACGGCTCCTAGCGACTCGACAGGGTAAAATAATCCTAGGGGACTTTGTCCAGGCTTAAAACGAAGCTTCACAATCAATTAGGGACTTAAAGGGTAGGCGAAAATCCTCGTGTTCCGCTACAGAGATCGCTTGGTCGAGCCACTCTAACTCAAGCCGGAACAGGTGGGTCTTAACAGGTCCGTCCGCAAGACCTTTATTATACACAATTACCTATGTTTGTTCATCTATTAGATGACTAACGATACAATTGACCAGGTATCATGTATGTTGGGCACAAGCGTGAATGTCACGCTTGCTGTGTCTCAAATCCAGGAGCCCGGCTCGAGCCCTGAATTCGGCACGTGGCGGCTCAAGCGTTTGTCTAAGCCGGGACTAAAAGACCTCATCCGACCCAACGACTAATGGGTCGTGAACCTTGAGCCCCATTTTTTTTTAAGATTTGGCACGTCCGGCTAAGTTGGATGTGCAGAATCTCACTTTCGTCGCATCATCACTGATACGACGAGCTTCTATGGCATCGTCTAGTTCGACGAACTATCTCACATCGGAGTCGCCTTCGACTGCCGTAAACTTAGAGATTTCGATCTTTAAGCTTTCGGGTCGACGCGGAAGCGTCGGCCCATTAGCAGTATGTAAATGCTGCTGTCTAAAAAGTGTCATCTGTTTTACATTCTATTCTTTCAACACCTAAATGTTGAGAGCCTTGCTGGTGAAGCAAGGCTACTTTATCTTGGGCGTTGTCGAGTTCGTGTTGAATGAACTCGGCTATAGCCGCACGATGTTCATCTCTTCCCTGAGTGTAAGCATAGCGCCAACGGCTGGCCCGCCCACAACCGATCTCATTCGTTTGATTGCTTTCCATTCGATGTCACTCAAATGAGTAAACTTCTCACGCGTTCCGCAATAATCTTCTGGACGGGCTTGGGAGCTCCCTACTTCTTCATTTAAAATGTTCATGTTGGATAGAGCGTGCGTCGGCCGTTGAGCGGACTATGAAGGGCTACCAGGTGTAACAGGGCACTTTTAGCTTGTACTGATCAGTACTGGAACCTTACACTGATCACAGTGTAGGTTAGGTACCTCGAAATTTCACGAACGCAAGGTTACAGAGGAAGGTTTCTAAGTAGCTATTGGTCTTTAGCTACCAAAAGTAATTCAAAGGATTATAATTAATAAAAAGTAAAACTAAATTAATATATTTAGTTTCGTTAGTAACGATCTTCTATCTACAATTCAACTTATTATGTTAATATCTAGCTAAGTATGGCGCCTCCTTGCGCACCGCACAATCGTTTCTTGAAACGATTGGCGGGGTTAGTTTAGACTTAATTTAGCCAATCGATAGAGCTAACGCCTATTGCATAAAAATACTAAAGTTTGGTATAATAGGAACTACTTTTATAAGTCAAAACTAATAAAGATAATAATTTTGTACTTCTTTGTTTGTTTCTTCTTAAAAGATTAATTTTTGTTATTCCTCTGATAGAAAATAATACTTATGTAACGAGACCCCCGTTACATTAACCTTCATTCTTCTTCACTACTTGTAAATCCTCCACTAAAGTCAATGAGTAAATTAGCCTGAACGACAATTAAAATTATTATAGTGGACGAAAGTTCAATTTCGCCAACGCAACAGGAACACGCGCCAATCAAACAAATGGGGCTACATTTTCGGAAACCCCTGCTTCCTTTCAAAATAATGGACTATCTTAAATTACCGTGGCATTCCTTTTTAAATCGTCACCTTCAAGGTAGAAGAAAATTTCACAAACGTTTTGTTTTATTTTCTTAGTGCAACCTTCCTCATTGCTAGTAATTATAATGCTCGCACGCAATAGCTGGTGAGTGTAAAAGCGGACTGAGTGGCTCATACAATCTTGATCCACTCTACTTTTTTGTTAAAATGTACATATATTGCTTTCTATTGTCATATAATTGTGTTTTACTGTAAGAAAATAGTGACTCGGTTCCTTACAAAAAACACATGTTTCGCGAGGTATCTAGGAAGATACGCTCGCAATTCATATTAGTGTTATCTAGAGAGATGACATTTTTGATTGTTAAAAAAGGTTTATACATTTAATGCGATGAAATATAAATCAGTCTTAAAACTACTTTTTTAGTAAGCCAGTACGGGGTGAGACACCGTTTTATGTAAACGGACTGCGCTATTCTCGGACGCCAGTCTCGTTCGTGCGCAGCCCAAGTCTTAGTGGGGAAGGGCCTCTCACGATGCTCGGTGCGAAAGAGAGACATAGTTTCGTCACTATGACGATGAACCGCGAGGGTATCATCTCAACGACAGAAACTTGCCCTAGTGACTCTGCCAGTTTTGCAGAAGCTAATAGAACTTTGTCCTATGACCGACCTCACGGCGGTATCATAGGCGAGTTTGATGCTAAAAGCGTGAGCGAGGCTCAACGCTTTGTGAATGAGCGATTAGCAATCACAGTAAAAGTCCATTACGCAATGGCAGGTGCACAGGACAAGCAAAAATATTATGGGGACCGAAATGGTCGCAAAAATAATGAACGCTTTGGAGTAAGTGAAACAGTACTATTAAGAACTCCAACCTAAGAATGCAATTTCTGTACTACCTGGAGGTACTACAAAGTTGTTGCCGCGTTTCATTGGGCCCTTTACGGTGGTAGAAAGTTGGAGACCTAAATTTTAGGCTCACACTTCCCCCGTATATGAAGACGCACCCCGTATTTTACGTGGGTCGTCTGAAATGGTATGTAGACCCACATGAGGTTACATGCCCCCCATCCGTCGAAGGAGACCGATGGTGACGCCGACTGTGAGTCGAGCGTCGTTCGGGTGAGGGGGACGGTGAAGGCGAAAAGCTATCGAACCGACGCCTCCAACCACGAACAGGACTTGGAGAGCGAGGGACATCACGTGAGTAACGCGGATCCCTCAGCATTTTCGTTCGAAAAGATCCAAGCGAGTCTTCAGGCGTTCATAACCCTGACTAGCCTTCGCTCGGACAACAACGAGATCCGCGGTCAGTCGCAAGACTTGACCCTCGAGATCCAAATACGTCGTTCAGCAGCGTTTAACACATGCGACTGAACAGACGAAGGTAAGGCAGCCGCGAGTAGGTGGGCGAGATCGCCACTCCTATCGGGCACCGCCTGCACTGATGGATGCGGGTGGGAATCAACACTTCCTTGTTGGAAGGTTGCTTGCCCACCGCTTTGTGAGGCAAGGGTATCAGATCCTCGTCCAATGGAAAGGTTACCCGAAGCGTTTTGACTCTTGGAAACCGATCGATACCCTACGTATTGATGTGCCCGGCTTGGTGGCTGCCTATGAAAAGGAGCACCAGCTGAGGCGTCTTCGCTAGTCTCAAATGGACTAGCAGAAGTAGCGTTGTGAGAAGAAACAGGGGGTACAGTACCGCCCATGATTTCTTTCATACGCAAGCGGGCGAAATTAATTCGTTGCTTCCGCTGCTTCATCGCATCGGAATGCGGATGAATGCGGCGCAAGAATTTCGCCTCGTACTGGTCGGGCGTTTCATTCGAACGCAACACGACCGGGATCGGAAAAATACGCCCAAGCGATTTTCCCTGAACCCTCCATGATTGAAAGACGCCATAATAATTATGTGCCTTTACAAGAGCGCGCTCTAGGAGCGACGCTCTTGGCCTGTTTAAACGAGGCCATTTAGATGAAGAGGGCATCTTTGGAATCCACCCGTCACATAGCCACGTTCAAAACGACTGGCTTGTGACACCGACTGAGCACATTCACATGTCGTCGGCGGAGCTTTAGGCTCCAAATCCTTTATGTCAGAACCATTATGGATTATGGTCTGAGCATAAGGCGTTGTGAATTTACCCAACAAAGAGGCAGCTGCGCCTTTATGAGCAGCGCTCTCATTAGCCGTCGCTGCGCTATCCAGCGCAGACGAGGAGACAGCATTGCTGCCTCCATGTTGTAGGCTAGACAGAAGTTTGGATGAGCAATAATGCGCCATCATCCTTCCTCATGCTCCTGTCTCCTGTTTGAAACAGCGTGGCATCTTGAATCTCCCAATAAGAAAGGATTTAAATTTTCGGAGCCATCAGCATTTGCGGCAATGCTATAGTGAAACGCGTCTAAATGCGATAGAAAGAATAAGAAGATATTTTTAGTAAAGTACAGTTAGAATAAGGTACTTAAAATACAGATCTAGCTCACTTCGTCCTTCATAAGACCTTGCTGATGACGCACCTGTATCAACTCGTCAGCACCCAAAAATAAATGGCGAATTTTACGTGGGTCGTCTGAAACGGTATATAGACCCATTATTGCCCATCCAAAATTCTCCATGTTGTGAGCCATGAGAGAATTTTGGATGGGCAATAATGCCGCATCATCATTCCTCATGAGCTCGTTGTCCGCATCACTACTATGAAGTGACGGCAACGGTGTCGACTCCCTGTAGTCTGTGAAATGGTCGTTTCTGGAACCATGCTGTCAGATAGGCCTGAAAGGTCAGTATCAGTCTCGCATAAAAATGTTTTTAATGATATGAATCAGACCTTTTTCATCCATGTTATACACATCTTTGAGCTCATATCGAGCTATGGTTGCGTAGAGTTCAGACAGTGCAGCTTCCATAGCTTCCTGATCTCTGGATCCATTCTCACCATGAATTCGGATGCAACGAAGTTTGTTTCGCTGCTGGAATCTCCGAAGCCATCCTCAAATAGTGGAAGTTACTAGATTTCTAGATCCCGGGGGATTAATCCCTCGGCAGCCTGTGGATAAATCCCAGGAAGAAACCGAGACATTAAATGTTTGGTTAATAACGGTTTAAGAGTAGGCGCTTATACTCTTGATCTATATGCGCCTCCGAAGTTAACTTCGGAGATAACTCAATTACCAACCCTAGAACCTAAGCGGTTCTTGAGATATCTGCATGGTGGTAAAATCAAGCAGATCTGCGTACTCGTCACAGAGGACGATTACGTAACCGACATTCGGTCAGCGGTAATTTTTGCAGAGAACGAACGGGTTCTCAGCAGCTCATCGATGGACGAAAGTGTCCTCGATGTGAAGACTCGGATTGAAAGATACAGTACTCAATCTTGGGAGTCACTCAAGGGAAATCCTCTATACGAGGATTTAATAGAATTCAGGGATGTATTCCCTGAAGCAGTTCCATGCGAGTTACCTAAGGATAAAGGCACTCGACATGAGATCGAGCTCAAACCGGGCTCGAAGTACTGTGTCATGAAGCAGTGGCCACTGCCTCGTGAACAAGTACTTGCGATCGACAAATTCTTTGCCGATCGGGTAAAAGCGGGCCATGTGAGGGAATCAACTTCCCCACATAGCTCTCCGACCTTCTGTGTGCGAAAGGCCACAGGAGGGTGGCGGATAGTGCACGCATTCAATAAACTGAATGCTGCAACGATACCGGCTCAAACGCCGATACCGAGAAAAGACGTAATCATAGACGGTATGTCTAAGAGTACTATCTTTTCTTCTATGGATCTGATGGATGGGTTCTATCAAATCCTTATGCGTGA